>NW_020450827.1:3034237-3095612 GCF_003343035.1 Apteryx rowi | reverse complement strand
CGTTGGGTGGTGGGGGGTTTTTTGGTGTTTTTTTAGTGTCTTTTTACATGTGCAAACCCAATGTGAGATATCTGGAGGCTGAAATGGGAGGTTAATAATGTCTGCTCTGCAGCTAAGCAGAGGGTTCACAGCTGGGTAACTCGTTACAAGCTTTTGACAGGAAAAAAATATATATATATATTTGAAAAAAATATACATATTTTTTCAAATATATATATGTATTTGAAAATAACTGTCAACACATTCACACTAGCCAAGCTAAACCAGGTATAATGCTTGGCTGGGTCCCTTCCTCATGGGCAAACATCAAGGTAATGAGCCAGGAAGTGAAATTAAAGAACAAGGATGCACTCGTCATAGGCTCGGACCAGAAAAGGTCTAGTTGAACTACCTAAGAAAACCATAAATACTTTTGTTTGGATAGTGGTGAGTCTCAGTGGTCTATAGGATTCAGACAACTGCCTGGAACTGCAGAACAGAAAAAAAACCCGTCATACTATTAAGGTGAATCATTCTCTACCCTTCCCTTCAAAGCTACCAAGTTGCAACCAGCTAGCCAGGGGACCCTAGGTGGGACCCAAACCCACAACAGCAGCTGATCGCACCTAACTGCAGCCTGTAATTATTAGTCTTTAGTACAGCTGGCAAGTAGGTCAAAATGTGATTCTGCAACACTCCGGGCTCTTTATACCGCCTTGGATACCGTTGCGTTTGGGCTCATGACAGCCTAGCACATCTATTCCTGTGCTGTGCCCCAGAGCAAAAGCAGCACTGTCATCCTCGGCCTGCTGAGGGCCAATGGAGACACCGACAGGCTAAGTGCCTAGGCCATGGTCACACCAAGTCTTTAACAGAAATGGTGGGATTTTTTTCATCTTCTCCTTCAGTCAACAAATAACTCTTATACCCAAGACCACAAGAACACGGAAGGTGCAACTATGCCATGTTATTGCGCCAGATGAGTAAACCTAGATTTGAACACATATTCCAAGTCTTCACTATTCAGATGTGATTCCCATGGGGAAAATGGTATACCCGTCTCTGCATAATCCATAACTTCCTATCACATTGTGTTCCACCAAGATCAGCTGCTGTTTTCAGAGCCCAGTGGGGCAAACATGCAGAGTTATCAAGCAGAACAAGACATAGGAGAGAGGGGCCCTGAGGTGGTTGTTTTTACCATTCACAGCATCTGAGGTGCTACCGAAGGGGTCAGCGAGAGGCAGGATATCAGGGAGCAGAAGCGCAGTCTCAGGAGATTTGAGTCCCTCAATCAGTTTTTCTGGGTTAAGCAGGAAAAGGAGGCAGGAAGGAAGGCAGCAGAGAAAAAGCAAAAAAAAACAAACAAAACAAAACAAAAACTACGTTAATCAGGTGCTCAACTCAAGGACTCAGTCTAGTATGTCAGACTCAGAAAAGCATCTGCACAACTGTGTGTGCAAACACCACCACCACCACTTACAGGACCTCTTTCCACTAAGGTTACTGGAGCACATTAAGACAGGGCAGCTATTCACCGGGTGGCCATAATCATCTAGACATCTGAGAACCTTCCTCACCCACTGCATGTTGCTCTCCCTAAGAGGCAGTTGTAAAATAGCATGCAGTTCTTTCAATCCTCCCCAAAGCAGTAAGGCTTAACAGGTCACGACCCACTGAAAACCTGAGAGAAACCTCTCCCTCTCACCTGCATATACTGGGAAGGTTTTTGTTAGTCTTCACGTAACGAGAAGAAAAGGAACAGATTATCAGAAGCCCGTGACACTAGAGTTAGGTATACAATTATTATTTATTCACTCAAGAATTAAATGCCTAGAGACCCCTAAGTGCTTTGGCAAAACCACAAAACATTAAGACACTACAGAGTCAGATATGAGAATCTGCCCTTAGATTAAAACAGCTGTCTAGTTACCAGTTATTTCAAATATCAGGTTTCAAATCAGACATGTCATTCTCAGCAGTGTGACTCCCATGGTTTCCATTATCTTTCATACAGAGACATTTAGATTGCCTGTTCAAAGAGTTAATCTCAATTAATGATCTAGTGGATGAGTGATTCTGCAATCATATTAACCACGCTTTCAATAATGAGTTTAGTTATGGGTTTCTTCACTTAAAGAACACTTTCAGGATTTGCTAGAAGTAATCACCTTCAGTAGAACAACCCTGATAAAATTTGCTCCATGTGGACAAATCTGGCCGTTTCAGCTTGCTGCAATGACTGCATGTATAATCTGACATTAGCATGAGCTACGGCATGCCACAGCCATGCCTTTACAACACTTTTACATCTACACTATTATTGTTTTGAGTTCAAAGTCTGGAATTATTATTTATTATCCAAAGAAAATGTACAAAAATATAGGCTCCGGAATACAGCTATTCAAAAGACTTATCACAGTGAGAAAGTCAAAGAAAAGCTTAAGTTGCATTGTTAGGTACATTATAATAGTATCCATCATTTTTATTGCCTGATATAAATAAGAAAATGACCTGGTGGCTTTGGAACTATTTATTCAGAGCAGGACAAATTCTGCTCCCCATGACAAACTTCACAAGCCAGCACACTAAGGCAACCATGAGGGGAAGGGAATCTAAAAAGGGAACCGAGAGGCAGCTGTTTTATGAGTAAAGGCCTGAAGAAGGTCAACTAAAAGGGAAACCCTGATGGGGACAGCAGCCTTGCATGTACTTGAAGCCTTCCCAACTCTACAAGGAAAACCCAGTTTTTCTTAAGACCAAATTTGCCAAAGAAAAATGCACCCCAACTGTAGAGGCATCACCCTTGGCTTCTCAGCTGCACAAAGGGGGGGCTCTTTCCTTGGATGAGCTGAGAGGCTTGGCCAAAAGAGAGGTAGCGATGCTATCAAAAATGGGCTAACAGGGGTGGCTCCAGGAAAGCAGACAGGAACTGATTATAGCCTGTTGGGAAAACACAACACAAGAGACACCCCTGGGGACAAGAAGTCAGGGAACATGCTCAACAATTTTTCCTAGTAGGGAGGGAACTGCCAGGATAACAGGTATCCATCCCAAGTACAGTTGATTTAAACAGCATTTTAAATCACTTAATCCAGATAGCAAGGCACAGAACACAATTGTGGGAGAAATTATGGATAGGCTCTCAGTTGTGCAGCTCCAGGTTGAGTTTGGCTCCTACTTCAAGATGAAGGTTGTAGAACCATAAAGTGGTATGTGTGTGTGTGTTTTGAATGTATTCACATTTTAGAGATTCAGGCCTAAGATACTCCTTGCAAAGCAAGGCTCTTTGAGAGGGCCTGTGTGCCAGTGCCCAGCTCTTCTCAAGGCACTTGAATCAGCCTGTATCTTCAAAAGCACACATACGGTACCTGAAACTATTCCCTTCATGAACCAAATTCCAAGTGTTTTGCTCCTTGAAGACCCTCGCCTTCAATCTTACCTTTCCAAACAGTCTCCTCCTTTTTCATCGCTGCAGACTTGCTGTGTAACACTGTGGAATTCTCTCTTGGTTAGGCAGTAAGAAGCTGCATATTGAGCTCAGCCACACTTTTTAAACGCATAGAAATCATGACAATAAACACGGGATTCCTTTCTCTGTGTCTTAGCTTTCCCTCCTGTCCCCAAGGCTCAACCTGTTTTATGGGATGCTTTAGACAGTCAGTGGTTCTTTGTTATATTTTGTTACTTGTCTCATGAGATTTCCTTTGTTTCCTTCATCACTGGTTCTGTCAATGCTGTTACAGGTAGCCACCACATCTCTTAGTGCATGTTTTAAAAGGAACTTGATCCCTTTTGAGCAAGGCTGAGAAACTCAACACAAAGTTGTCAGGATGAATGAGTAAGCAGACACCAGACACCTCAGTAGGTTTTGAGGGCCTAGCAATTAGTTTACCTGATTTCTATTTTGTGTTGCATCCTGTATTAACCACTAGAAATAAGAGCTAAAGTAGAAGAACAGCAGAGCTACTTTAAGTGAAAACTCATGTTTAACAGCAAAGGAGCTTGAAAAGTTAGTGAAGACCCAGAGGAATCTATGGTTCTACATTAGATAACAGGAATACCTTTTCTATAAGAGTTAGTTTCGTTTTCTTTACCACAACATGCTTATTAAAAACATACACATGCGCACTAAGGGAAATGTTTCTGAATCCACAGACATTCCTAAGTCCAAGAACGCTACATGCCTTGGCAGTGGCAAGTAAATCCAGCTCTCAGGTCTCTGTTCCACCACCGCTCCAACAGTCAAAGCAGTAACCCAAGGAGGAAACTTCATGCACTAGACTGTTTCCCTGCACATGGATATTAGGCAGGTGCAGTTCAACTGTATGCAGACCTTGAAAGAAAACCAGGCTCTCTTGTGATACTGAGCTGCAGTTTTGGTCCTCCTACCAGAGCAATTCTCTAGTGGAAGTTTAATTTTCATTTCCAAGAGAAAAGCAGCTTCACCTGCAAGTGAAGTCACGGTTGAGATGGTGAAAAACCAGCAGTGCAAAAGAGGGAGGGAAAAAAAAGGGGGGGGGGCATGATTACTGGTCTCATTTGTGTTATCTGTACAAACAACCGTTGCAAGACATGCATATATGAAGTAATCATCAACTGCAGAATGGACTCCGCCAATAAAGCAAACAGCAACGTAGCACATATCTGCCATTCATGGAGGAGATCATGGCTACAGCCTCAGGTATGGACTTCATTTAAACGTTATGTCCCACCTGCCATTCCCTTAGCAAAGATCTTCTACTGGAGGAAAATCAAAGGGGACTTGTGCTAAAACAGTGCCAGAATCCTGTGACTCTCACTGCATGTGGGCACACAACCACAATCTGTACTTCGAAAAGGGTAACGAGGGGAAAGATTGGTTCTGCAACAAACAACGTTAACAGCAGTGTAACAAACTCTTCCACGTTGCAATTTCAGGGCCCATAATAGCAAGTTTTGTGCACGTTCAGAGCTCAAAGGCTTGAGCATAACAGGGCAAAACAGTCTGCACCAAGCACCATGCTGTTAATTTTAGAGTTTTATAGTATCAGAGGTTCTCCTGCCTCAAATCCAATAGACAGATTCAGATTATTCAGATGTGCATATACAAATCCAAGGACAAACAAGGTTAAGGAAATATAACCCAACACAAAGGTATTGTCTATCTTACAGCTCCTGAAGGGCCCTCAAAAATGGCCTTTATCAAACTCCACCTGGGAAGCGTGCTCTTCAACTGATAACCACGCTCCCACACGAGGTTGCCTGTTGGAGATATCCTTTCCCCCATACAGCCTACTCCAAGTCTGTCAGATGGTCACAGGCAAAGCAGGCTTGACTCAAGTTCAGGATTGATCTGACCTTTTGTATTTCATTTTGTCAGGTTTTCCACTTTGCCCATTTTCATTCCTGACAGGATGGCAGCAAGTTTGTGTAGTGCTTCTGCTGAGGGCTTTGCATCAATTAGTAAGGATGTTGGCTGAGTAAGCGAGGTTCATTATCAAACCTTAAGAAGGTCTCAAAGCTCAAAAGCATGCAGGAGGAAATACAAAGTGCTCTATCAACCCTTCCCAGAGCTCAAGCCCAGCTGCACACAGCTGCTTTTTAGGTGAATGTTTTACTTTCTTCCTAAGTTTCCAGATCCACGCAGTAAGAAATTTTTTTTTTTCCTATCATAGTCAAAATAAGCAAAACACAACCCAGTGAAAGCAAAGCAAGAGTATAACCTACATCTAACAGCTCTCACAGGCCACCCCAAGTGGCAGATGTTGGTAGCTTGGAAAACCAAATCCCTTCTTCACAGAATGAAAGGGAGAGCTTTTCCTCTGATTTGCACCAATATAAAAAGGGTGTAATGCCACCTAGCATCAGCAGAATTACTCTGGATTTACATCCAGTGAGGCTATTTTGGCCTTTTTCTTCAGATCCTGTTTCTTCAACACACGCACGTATCAGATACTTGAGATGTACAATTAGTCAATTTGCACAGACTTCACATCTGCAATACCACCACCGCCAAAGACTGTAAGTTGGCATGCTGCGTTTGTACTTGCTGATACAACCCTTGAACAACAAAGTATATGCAGAAAGCATCTCAAAAACAGTTGCAGTTATAAAAAAATAAAAATAAAAAAAAAATCAAGACATGGGGGAGCTAAATATGTTTTTAGTTACAGCAGGCTATTAGAAAGAAATGAATAAAGATTTCCAAGAGATTTGCAAGTTAAAAAAAAGGGAGCAGAGGGCAAAAAAAAAAAATAATAATCTGTCACACTTTGGTAACACTGAACAATCAAAATGCAACATCTCAAAGCCAAAGATCTCCACCAGCCAGGCACTGCACACAGTAGGAACGTTACTCACTCATGTACTGCGGAGGAATAGCAAAAAGAAAGATAATTCAATAGAGCACACAGCAGAGTTCTTTTCTTCGGATGTCAACTGAGAAAGAAAGACAAGGTTGTAAAAATCCTGCCAAGTCAACTGTGCTATGAGTGGGAGGGCAAATTACCGAGGTATAGATTAGTCACTCAGGAAGATTTCTTCCTATTGATTGATCAAGTATTAAAGATTAAAGGAAACCTTCCACATTATTCAGCTTCAGAAGACTAGGACTAATCAAGGGAGGCCACTAGACTTCAATTTTCCCAGTGGAGTTTCTGCCAAAGGGAATTGATTTTTTTTTTTTTTTAAACATAGCACAGGGAGAAAGAAGGAAATAATATAGCAAGTGACATTCTTTAAAAAACATGATTTTTTTTTTAACACCATAGAGAAGAGTAGGACAGTGTTCAACAGTAGCTCCTTAAGAGATCAAAAGCAAACTATTTTAGTTCAACATTAATGATCTCAGAAATATTCGTCAAGTAACACAGCTTCCGATCAAAGTCAACCCCAGGCAGACACAATTCTAGATACTATTTACACTCAATTAACTGGGGTTCAAGTGATCCATGCGCTTTGTTGCTCCAAATCTTCAAAACGTCTATTGGTACTCTCAGTTAATAGTACTGCAATTAATTCATCAAGTTACTAAATGTATAATTCACCCTCTGCATTTTCCCAACTCAAGATGTAAACAAGTTGTTAATACACATCCACATGTGCATGTGCATGCCTGCAAGTACTTTAAGCTGTCTACATGTCATCCTGGTACCAATATGAGTTCTTATTAAGATTTTCTATTAAAATAGTTATAAATATCCTGACATGGGTGGGTGCAGCTATATTTTCAGAATACACAGGCCAGGGTGGGGGGAGTTACGCTGCTTAAAAGCATTCTGATCAAATACCTAAGTTGTGCCAAACAATAAAAGGGCCCTACTACAGTAGTGATAACAGCACTGTTAAAGCAGCTGAACTTGTGTGTTTTGACAAGGATGTCAGTGACTTGAGTCTTAATTCCCACTTCCAGGTGCTGGAAGCTGCCAGTATCAGCAATTTGATCTCAACCTTTCACGATTCTTCCATGTTTCCATTTCTTCAGGTGTTGCAATGGCATGAAATTCACCTCCAGTTCGGAGCGCTGCATTCTTGCCACTGCTGAGAAAGCTTGGAAACCCAGTTCCCGAAGGCCATGCGTTAGAAGGCAATGAGGAAAGAAAAAAAAAAATCCAGTTTTGCTTAAAACCTCTCTTTTTTTTTTTAAGCTGATTATGTGTTTAGCAAGAACAGATGTCAGGTCCATACATTTTGATAGCTGGCACTAGAAACATGTCAAGGCTGCGGATACATACTTTTTGTTTTGAAACTGCACTACAAGTTATGTACTTTCCTAGTCCTGAAAAGTAGCTTTTCAGATTTACTAACATGTAAAAACACAGAAATCTACGAGCATCTGAAGGAAACAAAAGGCAAAAATCATCCTTAAAGTGCTACTTAAAAGCCTTAGAGAATTCCAACATGACAATGACTCTTTAATAAGCAATGCTGTTTGCCTTTTCATCAAAAATGAGAATCCAGTGTGTGCCCAGATGGCACATGTATGCTTTCTTGGCCAAGTTTGCTTCTCCAGCTACGTCTGCATGTTTATTTAGCTCAGCAGGATGGGGAATGTCTCTTATCATACTTTCCATTATATCAAAGACAATGAGCAGTTACTGTCACAGGGGCGGCTGGGTGTTGCTGTTCTTCAAACAAATAACTAGCTACACCAAAGACACATTCGTCTCTCAACTGTAGTTAAGATGTTGAATTACTGCAGGGAATAAATGGCTGTGTAAATATGTTTATAAAAACCCCACACATTTGAAGAAGAAAGGGGAATACATGATTGGCTCATTGTGCAGAGACAATATTTTGCTAGGTGCTGCCGCAGAGAAGCCACCAAGCTGTCCCGCGCGAACGCGGACTCAGCCCACACGTGAATCAGTGCGGTGCAGCCCGCAGCCTGGGGGAGTTGCAAGGTGGGGGAGCAGAGCTCTCGCAACTCTCACACCTCAGCACCGCCGCTCAAGACCTTTTCTGCCTGCTCTGCCGAGGGCCCACACCCATCACCTCACCTCTATCCACTTCTGCAGAGAGCAGGTGGAATAAGCCAGGACTGCTGATAGCACAGGGTACCTAGGGAGCAAAAATCATCTGGAACTGATGAGAAAGAGGGGAAGCCACAAACACTCAACGAATTGGAAAGAAATATTTTTGGCAATATTTCAGAGGGCATTTCACTGGGCCCATGTCCGATATTCAAAAACTTGTTCATCTAAACAGGTGTTTCTAGAGTGAAAAGCACCAGGAACGGTTTTAAATGAATCCTAACACCGGGTGACTGACGAGCGTGGGTTAACACAGCACTTCATTTTCAATTTGGGACATTAATAACAGACACAGGCTAAGAGCAGAAATATTCACATGCTGTGGGTCAAAACGGTGATTAAATACTTCTGGAAAGCAGGTTGTTGGGGCTAGGGCCAAGCCCATTCATACCAATGGAAATTAAGTCAAAAGAAACAAGCACTGTACATACAGGGCATGAAGAACCTCGACTTAGGTCTATTCACAGGGGGAAGCCTTAAAGACAAAAAGAGAGATCTGCCTTGAAGCTTCGTTACTCAGTTCAATTGAAAGCCTCCAGAATACCCTATGCAAAATTTAGCTTTCCATAATAGCGTGAGCTAAATTTGTACTGATAGATATTAAGTAGCCACGCGCAGCAGAAAAATTACCCTTCTGATCAAATACTCCATTAGGATTAATCAGCAGTGAAGCCTGCAATAAGCTTATTAAGAACTTGGCTCATTTTCCTACACAGGCACCAAAAAAAATGTTTTCAGCACGAATATTTCATTTTTCCTTATTTTAACAGATGTTTTGCCATATTTTTACACCCCTCTTGCCAGCTCCTTTTACCAGTTACATTTCCATTAGCAATTGCAGCCATCGTGTATGGCTGGAACATACTAAGAACAAAAACGTACCAAAAACCATTCTGTTTTCCCTTGATTACTGTTCAGAGTTAATATTGCTGCCTTCTATTAGAAGCCATGTCACCTGCTCCCTAGGACCACTCCTAAGGAAAAAAGTTATCTATAACAGATTAAGCAAGTGAAAACATGACTTCCTCTAGGAAATTGCACATCTCCAACACCACAATCCACAGAAATAGCGCGGTCTGCTAGAAGCTAGTGTCCAAGGTTTGTCTTTGCTGTACATTTAACTGACTTCACAGAGCTGAGAATATGATCTTGCTAAAGCTAGATGTGAGCAGTCATACTGAAAGCAGACTCTTTTGGCTGTGCCTCCCTGGAAGCGTGCTCCTCCATCTGAACATATTTAGGCCATCTGGGGATGCAACCCATGGCTATCTGTAATGGGTTAAGCATCATCCGCTTGTTTCTCAGGGATCTGTCATAGCAAGGCTTGTCTGTCCTTCTAAGCATACAGAGGAAGGGTGTGAAGGCACAAGGTCTCCAGCCAGCATTCAAGTGAGGCCACCTGCACCCTCAGGTGCCAGCAAAGACAGCAAGTTTGGGGCTTAAGCAAAAAAAGAAGCTGAGCTTCTAGCCAGACCCTCAGCTGTTGCAG
Source organism: Apteryx rowi (assembly GCF_003343035.1). Lineage (NCBI taxonomy): Eukaryota > Metazoa > Chordata > Aves > Apterygiformes > Apterygidae > Apteryx > Apteryx rowi. The sequence continues at coordinate 3,085,631 of NW_020450827.1, read as the reverse complement.
GTTTAGAGCCCAGACAAAACTGGCTCTGTATGGCAATTGGGGGGGAATAAAAGCTCCACTTATGCCTGTAGCAAAAGCCTCGCTAAACAGAACTACTCTTGTAACCAAGGGGTACAGGCTCACGCTTTTACTCCTGAAAGGACTATCCATGCTCAAAGTCTAAAAAAAGGACAGAGGTAAAATGTTTTCAGAGCAATGGGTTTGCTACCAGGATCTCTTCAGAAATAAAAATATGCCAAACAGAAAGCAATTACTTAGCAAGCATTTAAAAACACATTCAGCTGTTTCGGCAGAAAACTAAGGTAGTTTGGAAATGTGCAATTGGAGATGCTATATACTAAGAGGCCCGCGTCAATCCCAGCTCTGCTGACCCAAGGGGCACAGTTAAAAACGGCTTTCACGCACAGGTCAGCACATCCCTTGCGTCCGAGTCCTCTCGGCTGGCTGTGGGGATGTTTCAGTACCAGGCATGCGGCACAGGTAACGCAGGCACAACAGAACAAAGACAACTCTGTTCTGCACGACAGACACACACGCATCGAAAAATCTGACTCCAAATCCAGGATTATCTTTGCTGTTGACTTCATAAGCACAGACAACCCCTCTCACTTTTCAGAACCAAGGATAAGCTTGCAGCTCCAGCCCTTGGAAACATTCATGAGCCTCCGGCCTGAGCAGGTTTTATATGAAAAATAAATAAATAAATAAAACCAGAGAGCTGTCACTACGGTAACCTGCAGCGAACCAACAAGAAACAGACGCTGTTGATGCCCTTGCCCCCAACTTTGCCCACACGGCAGCAGATTCACCGAACTCAACAGGATCAGTCACATGCAGGCAATAAGATTAGCAAAATAAGGTTTAGCACCTGCCTGTACAGATACGCCACCAGTCAGGGACAGATCTGTGGCACAAGCAACCAGCACCGCAACAACTGCCGACAACTGCTACTCTGATTATTTGCACCCAAGAGCAGGCTTGAAAGGCAATTTCTCCGCAGTGATTTCTGTGATAAGAAGAATCTGGGAGCTCCTGCAGCTAAGGCTGTGACTGCTGCTTCATATGGTTGTGCTACATCAAAATTCAACAGGCAGTAAGAAAAACAACTGGCTCAGTGTGTAACCGTTTGTGTTGAGCACACTGGCAAAGAACTGAATAGTAGTCTGGGCTGGCAGAATTCAAGCTAGAAAAGCAAATGTTTCCAATCGCACTTGGGGAAAAAAGCAGTGCAGAATTATCTACCTTCGTTAGGTCCTTATCAAATTGTGGCTGGGCAGGTCAGCTCCTTTCAAGTGCTCATGTAAGAGAGAAAGAGTGTCAATAAGTTCTGCTTCATAATACGGTTTGTGCAGCCAGAATTCCCCAAACTGCACCATTTATGAGTGAAATCACTTTTCAGCTGTAACACATTTCTCCTGCTCTTTGAATCTCAACCAGAATGAAGTTCCACACAACTCTTAAAAAAAAAATTAAGACTTTTCTTTTTCCTGATTTCTTAGCTTTCCATGCATAGACACTGTCTTTATGAGCACGCGGGTTTGCAGTTTGGGTCCTCTACAGTCAAACCACCAGCGACTCCACAGCTTGAGCTGAGAACAAGGGTGAGACACTTGTCCTCTGGGGCTAACTGACATGAAGGGACCCGTCACACACACATTCACCACAGGGCTTAGAGAAACTCTAAGATAAAACATGCCCATATTCCAAATCCCACTGATTTGCAAATAAGCTCCTAAGCACTTACATAATCTTGTGCTAAAAAGTGCTGGCTGCTGCAGTCAGAAATGCGCACATGGAAGAGACATTTAAGTAGTACTGCAAAGTAAATGGAAATAGCTACCAACTGCACTAAGAAATTTTGCCAAATCAGAAAAGGTTATATGTTAACTCTTGCTTCACATGAAGCACAGGATTTGCAATAGAGCTAGGAAGCCAAAGAAACACTGACTCTTACGGCAAAGAAAGATTAACAGCAATAATGGAAACTACAATTTCAAAACTGGAAGCCAATTTGAAAGTGGCTTAGGTGAGCACAGATAATTACCCAGTTAATATTTTTAGCTTTGAATACTGAACCTTTAAAGACACCGGTATTATTAGCATTAGAAACAACCTGATAACTCAAGGGGCTGCCGTGAAAACTAAGAGCTCTTTTGTGCTCAGTGACGTTTACACCACCATGCAGAGCCTGCCAGTGCCTAGCACTATTGACAAGGGGCCAGGATTTCAGGTGTGCCTAGAAATAAAACCGGAAGATTAAGAATACAAAGCAAATGGCAACAATCCCCACCCCATAAACCTCAATTCCAGTTACCTGGTGTGTCGGATAATGGGAGAGGAATGAAAGGATCAGGCACAGTCAGAAGAGGAGGGCTAGTGTCCAAACTCAGAATGTCTTTCGTTTTTTCAGCTGGATAACCAGGAAGAGATAGGGCAAAGTGAAACAAAAGAGAAGAGAGAAAAGCAGAAAACATCAAGCAGAAAAACTCAGCACTGAGACACAGCTCAATATCAGAGAGTCCCAGCCATGGCCTGGGAAGAACACCACACATGCACACTCACAACAAGCTTACGTTGCTAGGGAAAAAGACAGAAACCCTATTACCCTGTAGCTCTCCAGTGCAATTTTTAACCCATAGATCTCAAAACATTCCTTGAAAGGGAAGTACTATTCTTGCACTTTACAGCAGCACGAGAGGTGAAATGCCAAAGGACAGACAGCAGGTCAAGCCCCCACGCTCTGGAGGGGGCTGTCTAAAATGAAGTGTATGGCATCTTGTACCAGAGAGGCTTAGGACTAGATTTGTAGCTCATATCTAAGCAAAGAGAAAAAGAAAAGGGCTAGAAGTGCCTGTCCCAGTGCAACAACCGAGAGAATTTCTGAGGCACCTTTCTAAAGAGCCCAGACCTCAGGGCAAGAGAGTCAAGGAGCAAATTTTAAAGACAAAAACCAGAAGAGAATTGAACATGCTACAGTGTCCAGAAAGCCCAGGACGTACGGACACTTCTCAGGCTTCACAGAAGCTACCTTACAGCTGAATCTGGAGCTGTTGCTGCTCAGCATCTCTAACAGCTGGTGGAACAACACAGTGAGTTGTCCAGCTGTTCAGTGCTCTGTGAAAGTCACAAAGTAACTCCCTAGAGAACCCTTGCGTCATCTATTTCAACTCCTTAACTCTCAGGTAAGAGCCAACAATACCAAGCTCAGTTATAAGCTCCGCTAAATCTCTTATTATAAATAGAAATAAGCATAAATGGATTTGTCACTTCTTGCCCCGCAAAAGGATTCTTCAGTCTCTTGCCAGGATGCCTCTCTACAAGGGTTGGTATGCTTAATGAAGCAGCATCGCCACACGGTTGCAGTTTTCACTGGTAAGAAGGGCTGCATAAGATGGGGAGAGGATTACTTACACTTAGGGCTGCTGCTGGCAGTTTTCCAGGTCTTCACTGCATTCAGTGAGATGCTGAAGAACTATAAACAAGCAGCAGCACTCACAGAGATTTTTCAGCATAGAAAGGGCTGCTTAGGGTAGAACCTTGGTACCCAGGTACCAAAGGAGAGACCGGACGGGGTCACACACACACAGACATCTGCAATAAAGCTCCTTAGACCAGCCAAGGACTCCTGGTCTCTAGAAGCCAGACTGCACAGCCAGTACAAAACTTCTTGCCTTCACCATTCACAAGTCAATTTGGAGTTTGTATCAGTTTTATCTTCCCTCCAAAAAGGCTATGACAAAAGCTGCTGTTTGACTGCTGTGCTTGTTGAGGGCATAGCCCTCTAGGACATACTCACAAACTCACCTGATCCAGAAGTGAAAGAAGAGCCACCAAACGCATCCACCTGGGGCGCAGCAGAAGCTGGCTGGAAACCTGGAATCAGATTCTCTGTAGAACCGCCCATCTTTTCTGGAGCTTTCCCTGAAAGGCCAGATGCAGATTTAGGGGAGAGACTTCCATTCTGAAGGTTGCTTACTTACCTGTACTTTTAGGGAACTATTTCCATACTTAAGTCCCTCCTTGCAAATCAAAATTTGCAGAAGTTGCAGATGAAGCACAGTTTAAACTGTAGCTTCTACAACAAACTGATCAGGGCCACATTAAAAGCAGCAAGTACCACTCCCTTTGAGAATATTGCTTGTTTAATTGCAGTTGCTCAGCAAGCAGGGCAGGGACAGAGAAAAAGGGAGACTGGAAGGATTTAGCTCTTACAGGCAGAGCTGACCATGACAGCATGGGAGCACCCAGGCAGCATCTGACTGAAAGCATCATCATTCCACACCACCTTCCTGTTTAATAGCAGGCTGGTATTAAACCCTCTCCATGAACCTACCATCACCCAGCTTTGCAAAGTCCTTGTTCAGCAGCTCCTCAGCTGTGAGCTTGGAGAAGTTGTCATCATCAAACGGATTCCACGTGGAGACATCGGGCGGGTTATACACATTCTGTTGCGAGGTCCTTGGGGAACCCGAGGGTGTAGTAGAAGCAGACCTGGACATGATTATTAATAACCAGTCTGAAATTCTCTGGCCAGCACTACGATCTGTTCTGAGCTACTGTGTTATAATCACTTCCTTCTTAAAACACTTAGCCCAAGTTACTGTACTTTGCACATCCAAAAGGCTGGGACCAGCTTGCCTTATCTGCTCATAATCATGTCTGAGCATCCTGCTGATGTCAGGAATTAAAAAAGTACCATAAATACACCATTTGAAACAATTTCCTGCAACATCTATGTGGAGGCTTCCTGCCTGTAGATACTATAAATGTGATGTAGCACGTACTCCTGGGGAAGAACCGGCGCTATGCAGCAAGCATGAAGCAGGCACCAGGGCTACTGGTGGAACAGTGGAAGTAAGACTAGCATTTGTGATCCATGTGGAAGCCCAGTTAGCTTAATATTTTGGGAGAGCAGAAGCACTCAGGAGGACCTCTGCCCTTGGGCAGCTTCCAGCAGCTTCCTGCCAAGCACTGAACCGTGGTCTTGGGGAGACAAAGGCTCATTTAGACCAGAGTTTGCTGCCGACCTTCGCCTCAGAGCTTGGCCTAGGAAGCATCCAAAAAGCCTTGCCTATCTCCTCCCTCCACACGCTTTGACACCAAGCAATCGGCCACCTACTTGGACTTGTTGAGACTGGCTTCAGCAGCAGCTGCCTGCAGGAGCTGGGTAGACTTGCTGGCTGGAACCCCAAACACAGCGCTGTGCGTCACATCGCTCAGAATCCTCCTGTGTCCTGCACGCTGCGTCTTCGGTGACGACGGAGGGGTGAGAGAGCCCAGCTTCTGCCCCTGCACAGCCGCGGGGGGGGTGGTTTGAGGTTTTTGCTGTTGCCTTATTTGTGCCTGCATCTAGGAGAGAAAGCAAAATGGTAGGTCCTTGAAGGTGAAGAGCCGCCGTGCTCAAAGAACAGCTATGTTCTGGGGAACCGACCTCAGAGTCATGAATCAAGGACAGTCTGGAGGAAAAAAAATAAAAAAAAATTAGTGTCACTGGTCTACAGTATTTCAGCATTACTACAGTTGCACAACTGGAAGCCTTCTCCCCTTTCCACGGTGGAGTTCTGGAGGCAAGATCGCTATTAATGCATGCTTTTCACAGCCAACTGGTCTCAGCAACTTGCTCAAGGGTAAAGGTTGAGAGTCGGGCAGCGCTAAAAAAAGAAAACAGATTAGGGCATGCAGGAATCCTGTCATATAGGCGCATGGATTGGGGCAAGGTGAAGAGCAGCACCTCTTCCAGTGGACGCCATGTAATTGAGGTCAAATCTCCGAAGGGATACAGGGCTTCTGCAGTGCAGGAGTTTGGGCTTCGCTTTCTCCAGATGTGAGAAAACAGACAGCCCTTAAGAATTCAAACGGCAGTTGCTTCACAATATACGTGAACCCCTAAGCACTGCCCTACTGTCAGCAGATGTAGAAGCAGAACCCAGCTCCCAAAAATCACAGGCTGGAACTTCACCCTACACTGTGCAAACCAAGAGGTCACAACCCCGAGCAGAGCGAGCCAGGGCAATCCAACTTGACTAACGGGAAGTTCCATTGAAAATCCACTGCTTCTACTGGTATGTGACCGCTTAGCGCAGCAAAAGGCAGGCTTACGACCAGGAAGACAGACCAGCTAAACAAACAGATCTGTTAAGCAGTAGCAAACCCACAGCCCCATCTTCTGCAATCCCAAGAGGGCGGGAAAAGGCAGACACACAGAGACACCCCACCCACACCCCCCCAATTTAAAAAAGCCCATAACAGGTTAATGAGCAGAGATGGCATTTCCATAGGGTGGTGCCGGTTTTCTCATTTCTTTCTACAGTGACACATACACAGCTCAGCTAAGGAAAGCAAGACCAAGCAAAACAAGGAACTTAATTTCCTAAGGAAAAAGCAAGGACCCTGGGAGTAAAAGTTGTCATTCAAACCTAGAGGAGAAAAATAAGTGTGTTTGGTTTAAGTGTCTGCCAAGAGAGTCCAACTACAAACCCTTCAGGAACATCAAGATACTTCTCAAACGGATTTTATTCTCCCTCATCAACTCAGTCTTGTGCTGAGTTCACAGACATACCCATAAGTACTCAAAATATTATTTTCTAGTGTTAAGCAACAGTATCACTTGGGATTGATGTGAAAAATCAGTTGGTCAATGGGTCCTAATCCAGTTATTGCTTGGATTTAAAGAGGGAAAAACCAGAATGCAAAGAGCAGAAAGTTGTGCACTCCATCTCCACTGCCTGGGCCCTTCTATCCTGCCTCTGTTCCCTGCTCAGTATCATCCCAGGCCATTTTCACCCAGAGAAGAAATATGGAAGACTTGGGATGGCCTAGGAGGGCCATCGGGAAGGAGTTATATCCCCAGCGTGGTTCTAAACTACAGCAGGGCAAGGCAAACAAGAGGTTAGCTGCCTTGCTTTTCACCCTGCCCTTTCAGGCAGACTCTCTGCAGCTGAGAAGCAAGCTGACCTGACTGCTTCTGATGCACCCACCTTACATCTCGCTATGTAGGTCACTGCAGAATGGTACATTTGGTGCTGAGAAATAAAAAGGCCGTGCTGAAATCTGCACAGAAGTGGATGCAGAGCTTATTAACCTGAAGTCCTGCAATACGAAAAGGTTTTGACAAGGCCTGGCTTGGTATCTTCTGCTTAGAGAGCATGCTCTGAAGAGGCGATGCCTCACTACTTGTTTTTTTTAAAATGAGTTGACTACTGCTTTTCCCCTCCCGATTGCCACAGGAGTGGAAAAGTCTTTGCATGTGTCAATTCTGATCAGCCTTCGGGAGACAGGGCTAATTTTCAGTCCAGCTGATTTAATAAAATTAAGAAAGGTTTTGTGCATGTGAATCACAGCAAAGTTCTTTAGAGATGCACTTTAATAATATGTTTCAGGCATTCCTCCTCTAAAAGGAGCAGGGTAATAACGTGTGCCTCATCCAAAACCTGAAAACTCCCACAGATTTCAATAAATTGACTTGCCCCAGGTCATTCAGCAAATCCATAAAAAGGCCAGGAACACAAAAGCTCCAAGTTCATCACCTGCCCTAACAACCAGCTCAGCGCTGAAGATTAATAGAAAAGCACAGGGGTGAATGACAGAGCCCTGAGACACCGGCATCAGGGAAAGAGCAAGACAAATTGTTTCCACAGCATCATGCAGGTCGCTGGCTCATTAAGTTCATTAGCCAAACTAATTCCTGGTGTCAATTCAAAGAAAGCATGCCTGAAAGATGAATTAGGTCCTTAGTGACTGGCACCTCATGAACAACCAAGCACAAACTGGCCATTAGTCTGGGCTCAAATACAGTGTGGCTGAACTGGTCTGTTATCAGAAACCGTTTGCTTTGTATATGTGCAACCAGGTACAGCAAAACAACAAACAACTTCCTCTTGCCTGGCGTCTGCAGACAACACACTTGCTTTGCAACACACAACTCGAGTGAGGGACATGCCTTTGCGCTCCAGAAAACAAGCAAAAGCAGATGGGATTGCACAGTAATGAAGGCAAAAACACAGCTTCTCGCCTGCGCTGCAGAGACACCTTGGCAATAGGGATCCTGCCCTCTGGCACAGCTCCCCTGCCTTTAACACTACAGACAGCTGGCTACTTCCATGTTGCACACAGGCATATCTTCCTTTAAGTAAAAAGCATTTATTTTGGGCACACGTTCAGATGATTAGTAAAGCGGACGATTCATTTATTTTTGAAGACATGGTGCCTTGAAAAGTCTCCTTTCCAGAGTATTCAGAAGGAGGAAAGAAAAGCAACCCCAACTCCAGAAACAACTGGGCAGGCTGCTTGTACCTGCCTTTGTGCCAGAGCTCTGAATACCAGAGGAAAGTCTTCCAAAGGAGCAGCGATTTTGGGTAGCTCGGTTGCCTTATGCCCATCTTGATGCTTCAAGTATGAATGTTTTTTTGATGAGAGTTTGGCACAAGTCCTCTAAGGGAGCGTGGCAGGGGAGGGATAGAGGGAGATGCTGCCTTAAGAAACCTACCCACATTCTTTCTACGGGCCCAGAGCACAACTCCACCCCACTGGGTTGTAGTTTGCGGACAGGACATGGCAGGGGAGCACGTGCCAGTATTCCTCACCCCGCTGCCCCACTCCTTCCTGCAAGGCTCTTACCACTTGCTCCTGCGGAGGTGCTGGCTGGGCTGCACCCTGCGGGGCCTGGGGCTGCGGCGGCGCTGGGGCCTGTTGCTTCTGCTGCGCTGCTGCTACTGCAGTCTTCTGCTGCATTGCTGCCTGCTGGGCCATCATCTGCTGCTGCTGCTGCTGCTGCTGGTAGTAGTTCTGCATCAGTTGCTGCTGTGCCGGAGCTCCTTGCTGCATCACTGGGAACTGGGACAAAACCGGTTGGTGAGCAGTCTGCTGCGAGGCTGGGAACCGGGGTACCACAGCCAGACCTCGGCGCCAGCCCCGGGGCTGGTTATAGCCAGTGCAAGCAGCAAAGCACTAACAGGCTGCGATGGCTTGGAGACCATCTGCAAAGGAGCAGCGGAAAACAGCCTGCTGGCCTAGCATTAGATCCTTTCTGTGTTACACCTGCCCGTACTGGGCTACCAGGATGCAGAATCCTGTGGTTCAAAACTCCTTTCTCCATTTTTATTTATTCTAAACAGAGGCCTTCCTCTCCCCAGGATAGAAGGATTCACTAGTCCTCTGCCTCCACTGTTAAATTATGCATTAGCAGCGATGTGGGCTGCTATAAACACCTCAGTTAAGTATTCAAGTCTGTCATTGAGACACATCTCGTCTAACACGTGATGTTTTCACAGGCCTCCCTGTCATCACAGTCTACCACAGACAACAGACCTGAATCTTACCGTTAACAAAAAGGCATGCCGGGTTTCTTGTCTCACAAGGAGAGCAGAAGAGAAATTCTACCCTTCTGCTCATCAGTTAAGCATTGACCTCTAAACCTCTAAATACTCTGAGCTGTAAAACCTCAACCAGCACTGCTGCTTTTTTGCTCGTACCTCACGAAAGTATCTCAAGACCTTCCACTTTAACAGTTAAAAATATCAGCCTTTTGTGTAGCAAAGAAATCTTGCTAAGGAACTGCAAATGCTACATCAATAGGAAAAGCCCCAAAAACTGCACCTACCCCAGCACACAGAGGACTTGTCACAAATGCAAAGGTCAGGCCTTGAAGGCCTCTGGCACACGGCCTGGTAGGAAACATGCAACAAACACGGCCCCGCTCACCTGCTGAGCTTGCATTATCTGCTGCTGCTGGTAATATGCAGCCTGTTGCTGCTGCTGCTGCTGCTGCTGCAGTAGTTGCTGTTTCAAGAAGAGCTGCTGTTGATGCTGAGGCGTGGCTTGCGGCTGAGAAGGGACCTGGGACGGCGCCTGCGAGGCCTGCTGCGGAGCCGGCGCCTGCTTGGTCTGTGGCTGTGCCGGCGTCTGTTGAGGCGTTGCTTTTGGCTGGGGGACACTCGCAGGGAGCGAAGGCTGGCCGCTGCTCAGGGCAGAGGGTCCTGCAACTGGTAGGGTGAACCAGATCTGTTAGAGCGGCCACTGCGCACCAAGGTCCCGCTGCACACCAGAGCCCTGCAGGAAGGCACTGAACGGACAACGTCGTCTCACCTTGCGGCTGAATGGCTGCTTGGGCTGTGGGCCTCTTCCTAGGCGTCAGGGCTGGCTGAATGGGTAGAATTCCTGGGTTGGGTTGCGTCTGTCCTGCTTTAGGTCTCTGGCGGGGTGCTATGGAAGTTTCCGTCGTAGGAATAGGATCTGTCAGCCTGCAAAAGGTGGTAAGGAGTTAAAGGAAGAAGAAACAAACGGGGTTTATGGTTTTAACATATGGTTTTAACAGTATGGGTTTAACAACTCATCAGTACTTAAGCCGCATGGGACTGAAAGGTGACTAGGTGCCCAAGTATACAAGTCAACCCTTCCCACAAAACTGCAAGCAACATAGAGCTTCACAGATGCATTCACAACAATTAATCCGATCCAGTCAATCGGATTCAATCCGATTTTGACTTATTTCAATCGCTTTGACTTCTTTGCCAGTTGTGGCATCGTCTCTTGTCAGACAGCTGGAACTTGTCAAAATCACTCAACTCATTCAAATATTTGCTACAACATACTGTTTAAATCCACTTATAGAGTTACAGATGAGCAGATGAAAGATGTAATAAGTTCACTTAAGAGCAGCTCATATCTTTCAGCAGAATTGTTTAAACTGGCATCTTTAGAAGTACTTTAACTTTAGTATGTCTAACCCCAGAATCAGGTTGCTTGTCCTTCCCTGATCCCTTCTTGCTATTTTTTGTCCTGCAATAATGCAAAGTGACAGAGCCAAGAAACCAGGCACCATCCTGTCCTTTTGTCAATGTATTTGCTTACTAGGTATCAAGTTGTTCTACTAACATGAGGGTAACTGTGTTCAATTATAAAAACAAACAAAGCAGATTTCCAGGACTTACAGACAGGAGCAGAGATGCCCTATTTCAGGGTCTGAAGACAACTGCCATTTTTGAAGTATCCACTGCTGTACTACTCACTTTGCAGTAAAATGAGATAACAAGTTCTTTGTCCAAAATAATTTACAAATCTCAGTTATAATATAATAAGCAGAGCTAGCAGCAGAATGAGAGAAAGGAGAACCACCACAGCAGTAAAGTGGTTTCTCCACTGATTAGGCTCTTCAGACGGAGACCATGTACCATGGAGACTTCCCTCCCCTCCCCAAAAGGGATTATATGGCTCCTGCAGTAATCATAGCAATTGCATACAGTAATTACTGGGTCAGGTTATCATACGCCGAGGGTCAGACTCGAATAGCAATAGTCCCTGATGCAGTTCCTCAGCAGACTCACGCTCTCTGGGCCAGTTCCAAGCCCACTGCAGGCCAGCTGCAGTCTTTCTCCTGACTTTGCTCTGGATACTGCCTTAGGATGGATGACACAGTAGATTCATCTAAGCACCTGATCTTCAACTGCTGCTGTCAAACAGTGTCTTCAGTACACAAAGCCTAGCTGTTGACTCATGCTCAGCATCGCCCAAGTCCCTCCCCCCACGCGCATGCACACGAATTTCCTCTATTATATGCATTTTCCGAGTTTCAGATCAATGGACATTTACATATTTGAAGCAGAAGCCTCAGGACTGCAGTGTTTGTCTCCATGTGTAAGCGCAACCCCACAAGGAAGCAGATACATATACTCAGCCATCATTCCTATTAAAAAGCAGACAAACACCACACAATAAAAGAGACCGGAGCATAATGAAGATGGTTACCTGGCCTTTGGTTGGCTCTTCTTTGCCGCAGCTTCACTTGCTTTGACCGGATCTGGGAGCTTAGCGGGGATTGGAGAGTTCTGCAAAAATCACTGAGTTTAGTATTTTAAAGACAGAAAACAGAGCCAGAAATAATTTGTAGACATGCCCAACTGAAAATGGGAGATTGTGGGATCCCCAAAGCAGTTATTTATCACCATGCTGGATTTAGGACAGACCCCTCAACGTTGATGTCATGAAGAAACCATAGTTTAGGAGAGTCTTTACAAGGAAAGAAAAAAAAAGGGGGGGGGGGRGGGGGGTTCAGCTTCTTGACCATTGACTACGTCTGGAATTGAACATAAAGCTTTAGAGCACGACATGGGTGTTTTATGAAGACAGCCTATGGACAATAGCAGCAATATTTATTAAAACTGCTGCAGAAAAATGCAGGCATTATAACAGAAGTGTGTCTTATTCATGAAAAGCATAAATTACCACCTCAGTTCCTTCTTAGTCATTATCCAGAGGCAAAAGATTAAAGTTTCATGTCACTGAGATGTCCACAAAAAATTATTGCCAACTCTACTTTTCAACTGAAATCTATAAAGACACACTAAGCATGGGCAGATGGTTGTGTAAGGTCTGATGCAGTTCAAATGGAAAGAGGCTATTCTCAGCCAGGCAGCAGGCATAAAACCACCGTGTTTAAAACCAGCTGCAGTCCATATTACACACGCTACGATGAACTGGTCTAGAAATCAAGTCAGTTCCACAAGCAGGGCCTAATTTTCCATGTTCACATGCACAAGGCCTCGTGGATGGCCTCACACTGATAACTGGGTGAGGAGGTAAATCGGGGGCAGACAGAAATAAGCAACACATGGAACAAGACCCTGGTTTCCTTCCCCTTTCCCCCCACCTCCAAAAAGCATTTCTAATTACAAAAGAAGAAAAAAAGAAAAAAAAAGAAAGCTCATCCCAATTACAGGACTGGGGAACCACTGATAGAATATATCCTTAATATTCAGCCATCCCCAGCCTCCTCCTCACACAAAACCTTGCATCAGTCCACTTCTTTGCTACTCACCTGGACATTTTGGACAGGGCATTCCTTCTTTGCCATTTTGAATGCAAAGTAGGAGACCTGGTAAATATCAGGTCTCTTATCAGGGTCTGGCTCAAGCATATACCCTTTAAAAAAAGATGTTAACATCAGAGTATCAGAACAGACAGATCCACACGTCTGGCATAGCCAGGTGCTAACGGGGTGCCCTGCCTCTTTCTGAGCACACGGTCTGTGGTCAACAGGCCTGATCGGACTGTCCGAGCCGGCTGAGAAGGGGGCGAGACGGTCAGGCAGGATGGACCGGGAGATGCTCTCCAACATAGCTATGCCCAGCTCACAGCTACTATCAGAGGCCCTAGAGCAAGGTGGGGGAACTGCACCCGGCTTGGTCAGGGACTAGCTTCGATTTTGACTTCAGCATTTTCAAGCGAACCCTCAGGAAAAGAGCTTGATCCAGCCCCAGGTGTGGCAGCGGGGCTGGAACACGGGCCAGCCACATACACCGCTGCCTTTGCCTAAGCAAGGAAAGCATCAGGCTCCTTTGCAAACACATCCAAGTCTGTGTTACTCAAGATTATGGCTAGAAAAATCAAATGCAGACTGAAAGCAAGAGAGCTAGCCCAGCTTTGCCAAGAGTAACGCACTGCACCCTTAATTACACATTCACTCTAGTCAGTGGGTTATTTATAAATCATTTCAGTTCTGTTTCACAATTCACAGAAGATAAATTCTTATCGGTAGTCTAAGTCACTGTGGTTCTTTTCAGTTCCTTATCCAAATAGATTGCTGGAGAAATACGTTTCTGTATAAATAGGCTTATTGTGCAAGCTTCTGTAGGAGTTTTAAACCAAACGGCTGTCTATTTCCCTGCCTTTACACAGAGCTCGTTACAGCCTAGCCAAATAGAAATCTCTTGGTCATAACTGTCTTTTGAAGAGCGATCAGCCAGACTACTGGAAGATCATTTTATCCATCTCTGTGTGCAAGCACGTCTCTTAAAAGAAGAGAAATGTCAGTTCTTCTGTGATAAGAGTAGAGAATGTAAAAAGTAAAAAAATATATATATATGTATGTATTTTTTTAATTTATATATATTTATTTATTTTTAAGAAGTTCTGCAGAAGTAAATTATGTCATGTAAGAGAGAGACTCACGGATGAGGCAGTGCATGTCTTGCGAATGCCGAGAATTATCTGGAATGGTGAAATTGCCATCGCAGATTGCTACCTGACTCTCCCCAAACGGCAACGTGAAGTAACACAGCTTGTACAGCAAACAGCCAAGGGCCTAAAGAGAGAGAACAGAGCAGATGATTTAATAAACAGGACCAAAGCAGGGAATCATACAACTGAAATATCATTGCAGATAACTGGGAAAGCGGTCTGGCTCGTTCTACCACTGGGGTCCTGCATGATCCCGAGCCAACGTTTTAACCTCTCTGGGTGAGAATCATCTCTCATGCACTCTCCCCACAGTTCCATATACCACTATAAATACTGTAACCCTTCACGTAATTAAAGAGGCAAAGCCTGAGATGTAATAAGGGTAGGGAAGAAGCAGATATAAGATAAGATCCCCAAACCCACACAAACTTCACATTGGTACATGCTATTACAAGTAGGTCTACGATAGGACTTACTCTGTTCTCCACATACAGGTAGGAAAAAGCCAAATAACAGCAAAATCAAATGGGACACATCTTTAATACGTTTATACTGACAAAAACCAAACTGCTGCCCAAGCTTAAACTGTACCAGTTCAAAGAACTTTTTGACCCTTACAACTACGTACTGGCCAGAGATACTCAGTTTATATCTGTAACAAGTTAAACCTGGGAGAATTTAGTAAAGCAATGAGAGAGAGGATCTTAAAACAAACCAGAATCCTCTGTCTGCAGGCTGCTAGATTATATCACTGCTCCATCTATTTCTGCGCTGCTTTTGACAGCAAGAAGAACCAAGTATTTCAAAAGAAAAGACAAGTTTTGCACAAAGGGGTAATTATGAAACACCCCCACCATCCCAGAGGGGAGAGGGGAAAACATTTCCTAGTCCTAGACAACTCATGATCAACTTTATTTTTTGTTACAGGATTTCACAATTCAGTTGCATTCTTGTTTAAAACAACTTCAATGAAATTTAAGGGAAGGGAGGTTACAACACTGCACACTCATTCGGAAGCGCCCAGTGGGTCACTAGAACGAAATTCCTTCCAGGCTAGGAAGGATAGTGCAGTTTGCACCTTTGGGTCTCTGCCTTTCCACATCATCACAGGAAGGAGGACAAATCCTGGCGTCTCCTCTGGCTGGCTTTGAGGCCCTGACAATCTTTTCACGCTGCTACAGCTGTGACCTTCCCTCCTCAGGTCTCCATCACCAGGGCAAGCAACCCGACACTGGTACACAGCTCGGCTCCGCAAGCCTCCCGCTGAACTCAGCCGCGCAAGAGCCCCGCAGGAGCTGCTGCGTTCCTGACTCTTAGCTCAGCTCACAGAGAAGACAGAGGTCTCTTCCCAGCAGATGCCGTGCCAGCAATTTTCCCTCTTGTATATGCAGATGCAGCACTATCGAGGATACATTAAAACCCTCCTTATACAGCTACTGCCTCATTACTGCCCAGCTCAGGGTTTCAGACACCATATAGACACGCTCTGAAGTAGCATTCGAACACATCCCATTCGCTGAGTTGCCATTACACTACAAACAGCACAGACATTTTTTCATCTCCTTCCCAGCTCAACAGAAACCTACCATCCTTGATTAGGTTATACAGTAACTGATGACTCCACAGTTGCATTTTGCCCTCAACATGACAAGCATGTCCAAACTGCACCAATCATTAGGAACACCAGCACAAAACCCTGGTCTTGGGCCATGCTCGATAATGCTGAGCTGTCCTACACCGCCCAGGAGAAACACGCTATTGCTATTGGGCAATAGGTGTATTTTCTCCGCTTTTTATTCTTTTAAACACTTGCTTGTAACCCAACCCTGGCACAAGAAATCACAATACCCTGAATGTTCTGTTTTAACTCGTAAGATATGGAATTAGGTTTGAATGGTTCAATCCTGGAATTTCATACATCTCTAAATTAAAACCATGTGGGAGGCAGAATACAAAGAAGGAGCCATGTTTCATCCACAAGCCACCCTATTTAGTAGTAACTCAGCAGAAATGTCAAGCAGAGGAACTCTTTATTCAGAAACAGTCCAACCTTTTACGGAAAGCAGGTTAGCTCCAGACAGACCTTACCCTGTAATTATAGTAATGAAAGCAAGCTGCAGTCTGGTTCTACTATGTTAAGTGGGTTTTATACATACCCATATGTCTGCTTTTGTCGTAATAAGTTTGCCACTATACAGGTTGACCATTTCTGGTGCTCTGTAGGATAATGTAGTGTACCTGCAGCAAAAAGATCCATCAGAGAGTTGGAAATGGACATCAGATGCACTTTCACTATATTGTATTTAAAAACAATTCGAAATTCACCCATCCCTCTTCATTTCAGGACAAATGCTAAAGATGATAAACTGCTGAAAAGTAAATAAATCACTTAACAAAGCTTCTGCTGCGTACGTCTAACAAGAAAATACTAACCATTAAAAACTGTCCTGGGAAACCAAAGCAATAGCCGAGATCCTTTGTAAAGCCAGCAATTTACTCACAAAACAGTACAATCATTTTAAGAACCAAAACAGAAATATTCAAGGATTCAGAATATTAACGAGGTTGATAGCCAAATGTCCTCCGCAACGTCCTCGCTGCTGGGACTTTGGCCAACCTACAAGACTGTAACCGCACACGTGGCTTCTAATAAATAGGCTCCCACACTGGGATTCCTGCTCATAGCCATTGCAAAGAAGGGAAAGGTTATTTGGCAACCCAAATTGTAACTAGAATCTGCCTTGTTTTAACAAGTCACTAGAAACAGAAAAGCTAGAGACAGGGACACAGTTTAAGAGACTCCTACAATAAGGTTTTCTATCAGCAGCTCTGTAATTTCTGCTGTGACACCTTGCACACCATTTACCTTAATCACAAAAGAGCATTGCTAAAGGCAAAGTTGTTGTAGGCTCGTTAGCAAGTACACAAACAGGGCATTTCAAACAGACTGCACAGTGAGACTAGGAGAGCTCTAAAAACTTAACTCATACAAGCCTAGGAAATCCATGCAGCTATTATTAAATTCTAACAAAAACGAGGCCTTTGCACACACATCTAACACATGATTTTACAACCAGAGTATTGTATTAGCATAACTGGAAAGTCGGCAGCAGTGATGCCATTAGAACTATAGCAAGAGCAAGGAGCTGGGGTCCGCGGCATCCCTGACCTAGGCTCTCCAGGACTGCCAGCTGAGTTCTTTTTTAAAGCTTCAAGGGCCATCTCGCTGCCACTACTAGAGCTGATTGCACATCAGGCAAGAGAAGGAGATGGATTAAACATCCCAATGTCCTTCCATTTTCTATGAACAGTTGAGGCTCCCTTCCGAGTTAGGCAAAGCATTTCCTTAGTCACTGCAAGGATTTACAATGAGTGGCTCACAGCAGATGGATTTTGTCATTTGCTGTGTTTGCAGTTCAAAGAAACCAGGACAGATCGGAGACAGAGACGGACTGACCCCATATATAACAAAGAACGTCACTATCTCACCAAGGTGGGCAACTTCTCTGTATTGCTACAATCAGTCTTTCAGGTCCAAAGCAATTACACCAAGCTCAACGTATTATTTCACCTTCCCCCAGGCCCCTATTTACCTCCACCAGATGTACCTCTATGCTGAAGTGTCCAATCTGCTACAACAGGCATAAGCAAAATTTAGTGGCGGGGGAGGGGAGTACCCTCCAAATGCCAGCTATATCCAAGTTGAAAAGAAAGAGCACGCTTACTTTTTGATCTCCTCTTCTACTGCGTTCACCCCTTCAGTCTGAGGGTTCTGGAATTTGTTAGTAGCACTCCCAAAGTCGCACAGGACGTAGTGGCCACGATCATGCAGCAGGATATTTTCAACCTATGAGTATCACAGACAAACAAAACCTCTCCATTAGACAAAGAAAAAATATTTGTTTTCTTTAGATGACCCTGGGCTCTTCACGCCTGAAGACAAACATCAGGCACATCTGAAATATAACTGTAACATGGCTGCAAAGAAAAAGCATGCATCAAAACTGTCATACCTCTTAAAATAGAGATCACGTCATGGAAACGTGGTTGTAATGTTATCTTCCGTTCTGCCACCTATTCTTTCTACTTCTCCTTCCTTCTCCTTTTGCAAGCAGATCACCTTGCCACTATTAAGACTAAGATGCACTTCCAGACAAGGACAATCTCTCAGTGTCTCAAGTGCCTAAATTGGGGAGAGCCGATACGAGCTGCCTATAAAGGGTCCGCAGCTTTAGGAAGGGCTATACCCCCTCGCTATCTAGTGGGGCAGAGAGAAGTAAAGTGGATGACAACACACACACTCCTATACTTCAGAAATTATAGTACACCTCCAGTTCTTTGCCTACAGTTCACCTGTCATTTAGGATCTTACTCAAAGCAAACCTAAGCTTATGCTCCCATTTTAGTTGTTTGTTACCAGAATGTGTCGTGTACCCCATATTCCCTAAACAATGATTCTGTGAGCAGAGGTTCTTCCAGCCTGCTGAGAAAATGACCCCTTTCTTTCAAATATTATTTGGAGCTTGAATCACACAAGTGGATGCTGCAACAAACACCCTTGGTAGCTGAAAATCAGCAGTTACAGCCTTTCCCCGAAATAACCACACTTAATCATGCATTAATACAAATCTAGCTTGCATTCATCTAAGAAAGCTGTCCACAGGTTACAATGCTGACTTGACGTAAGACTAGAAAAAGCTGGGGTCAGTTCTTCACTTTGGCAACGCACCCCTGTATTCCAGTTCTTCATCCGCACAACGGCATTAACAGCACGTTCTCTCAAGGGAACATACGCAATTCTCAACGCATTTATCCACAATGTCAAATGTTCAGATACAACAGTGAGATGAAACATACTGCTTCTATATTTCAAAAATCACCATGTAAATATTAGCTAACAAAATCTTTTGGAAGGAGACACCTCTCCCACCCCCCAATCAAGGGCCATCTCTACAAAAAGGGGAGAAAATGAAAGAGTCAGCATTTCATGCATCAGAAAATACAGCCAAAGAAAAGCAGCTGAGAGGGGAAACGCTGGCTTGAAACCAAGGGTTAAACAACACACCCCCTCCCCACTGCCATCCATCTGCTTTCAATAAAGCATTGCACACAGATGTTCTTCCTAGCGGATCAACACTGACAGCATTATTCCCTATTCCCTGCAAATACTCTGTAAATGTTTCCAGAAGAATCCTTCCACTTTATCTGGTTGAGAATCTGACATGACTTTTCACCGAAACATCTTGCAAGTTTTATTAAAAACCAGTACTGGGCTATCCAGCAAGCAGGCTTGTTCAGTAATTTCCAGAAAAAAATAAAAACAAAACAAAGTGCATGAACTACTGCTACTGACTGCTGGGCCAAAAGTACCTGTCTTTTCAGAACAGGACGGAGGTACCTTCTTCCAGGCAAACATCCAGAGGGCAGCAGTCCCGCTTTAAGTGCTGCTGAGCGCTCACAACAGCTGCAGTCCTGAACATGCCCAACACTGAAATTTGATTCAGACTCTAAACAAATATATATTAAGGAAAGCTATGAGTCCCCTTATGTTTTGTTATTTAAAGTGTTTAGTTAACTTCTGCCTTTCATCTCTAAAATAAACACTGTTCTTTGCTAAAACAGCAAGTGAAGCAGGAAAACACACTGCACAAACAAACTGGGGGGGGGGAGAGGAGAAGGTTTTCTTTAACTGGCAAAATCAGCACACGTTATCATCTTGTGACAGCAACATCTCTGAAAGCCTGTATTTCTAAGTGCAAGTCGTGATTTGGGGAGCGAGGTGTGGGTGTCTGTCTGTCTGTCTGCATGACCAAGGTCCCCTTTCTGACTGCTTCACAGTTTTTCAGGTCTCTTCAGAGATTTTTCAGCTTCCCTTCCTCCCCAGCACCATTCACTGTCTCCTTCTGAACACTTAGTTAGTATTTCATAGCAAAGAACTGAAGGCAACAGTGACATCTCAACACTAACTGATTTTGGCACATGCAGATTTTTAACACGGCTGATATAATAGTTTAGCACTGGAGCAATGAACAGTTTTACATATCACTCTCTGAACACAGAGCCATCCAAACAAATTCCAGGAAAACGTCTGCTGGTGGCATCAGCGCAAGACTCGGCATTACAAAGGAGGGCGATGGGAGAAGGCACAGAGATAACAGCAGCACAGCGTGACTGTGTTATCGCCCCATAGGGAGGTACAACCCTGGTGGGATTCCTGATGAAATGAAAGGAGAAAAAAAAATAAATCCTCAACATCAGAAAGCAATATTTTGGTCATTCCAGCAGCTCAGGAAAGGAAAGGAGGAGGGTCTTGTGATCAACATCGGTTGTGTTGATTGACATGGCATTTTGCTGTTTCTCACTGTGTCTCTGCTACAAGAGAAACCAGCAGATTCTCTGCGATCAGTTATCTGCTCCTGGAACCAGATGGGTTCAGACTCGCAGAAGCATCACAGGTCGAAGCGGGAGACCTCTCACTGCAGAAAGCTTAGAGCCAACCTTGACTTCCACAGCTCCGAGCTGGTGCTTTCAAAAACATGAGTTAGAGTGAGAGACAGGAAAGCCATAGTTAAGAGTGTCAATCAAAGCACACAAAACTAAACAGCAGCTTCTGTGCAATGCATCACGCAGCTGTAAACGCACAAGGACAGACTGACAAGTTACCTGCTGGTATACCATCAGGTCCAGAAGGAAAGCCTTAATACATGAATGCAGGCTCCAAGTAGCATCTTTGTCATGGCCTTCATTGCAGTAAGATGTTGACTAAAACTTTTCTGGCCCTTAATCTCTCTTGGAATTGTGCTGAAATTGCAACTCGCCCCCTGTCCTCAGCACTGAATTTAAACTAAAGTCAATACATGTTTAAGTCAATGATTCTGTGTTAGTACCTAGATCCATGATTCCGACCGGCACTCTGGTGGTCAGCGTGACTGAAATAATACAATATTCAAGTTGAAAGCGTGTCTCAAAGTAGACAGAAGCCAGCTATTTCTTCTAGCTTTGGACACGACTTAACAACCAAGAGCCAGGCCTTACAAACTTTGCCGATCTAAGCATGCAGTAGTGGACTGGATATCAGGGATTTGCAAGGCAGGAAGGTAACAACAGGGGTTAATATTGATTGAAGAGGTTCCCGTCCCTAAAGCTCATCTTCCCACCCCGGTTTCCCCTGCCTACACAGACTATTGGACAATAGTCACAGACCCAGACAGCTTTGAATCCAGGCCTCAAATTTAAAACGCTCCACACATTTTATAGCATTCTACAACTACCGAATTGAGGTTTGTTTCATACGTTCAAACTGACTGAGCAGTGCAGTGGGTCACAAGCATTTGGTATACCCTAAAGCATACCAAACCGTGAGGACTTTCCTTCCCTGTGTTACCTGGCTGCTCTTGGCACACACGCCTGATGTTGCTTCTACAAAACAATGGCCAGTGGCACAGAACAAACATCTGTTCAGGGCTCCGAAAACAGAGCCTGACCCACAAAGCAAATCTGAATTTCAAATGTAGATAGGAACCTCCCTCTCGGCTGAATGCATTATTCAGGCATTTTATGAGCTGGGCGAGAGGAAAAAGAGAACGTCTTTCTGTTTGTTTGTTTGATTATAGGCGGGGGACTTTTTCAAAGCTCTCCCTGCTGGCCTAGCTCTCTTCCCCGCTAAGCGCACAGAGTTTTCCAACGCACTTTCACAGTCAGAGTTAGAGGCCAGTTCTGAAACTGTCTAACAACTCCCGCCCCAAGGCCAACATCTCTGGATGTGAATCCACGCAACAGATTTACAGCGTGCTCTCTGTGAACTACCTTATAACATCAATACTGCTTCAGGTGGTAAGAATTCACTGTGCATAATTTCTCAGATGCATTCTGGCACATCGTCTGTGCAAAACAATTATTCACAAACATTTGTGTTTTTTAAGTAGAGCTATAGATAGTTAAACATATGGTAAGCAGCAATGAGAAGCTCATTTCTTTATCTTCCAATAAGGAGAGGTATTTATGTCCACCTTTCCTCATTATTAACAACAGAAACCCAGTATCAGCATTCAAAGCCTGTCTGCCATTACGCAGGCAGCGAACACACATGGAGCGCACACTTCCTCCCGCATTGCTGCAGTCCACAACTCACCTTCAGATCCCTGTGGATTATTGGCGTCTTACACTGATGCAATCTCGCTACAGCTTCACAGGTGTCGCAGAAGATCTGCAGAACCTCGTTCTCGGTGAACCCCGTTTGCAAGCGTTGGTTCATGAGGTTCACCACTTGACCTCCTGCGGAGGGACAGACACCAACAGTTGTGCAAGATGAACTCTGTGCCATGTCCAAGCCCTAACCCAGCCTGACACACCTAATCGTAATCTGCTCTCCATGAAACTGTGACTGTACAGTCAGAGCACAAGAAGTTCATGAGTTCAAATTCAAAACTCTCACCAAGCCCCTCCCGGAGGCTTTTGGCAACCTCCCTCCTTGCCTAAATCCGAGAGGCTTTTGCCTATCTGCCGTCAGGCGTTACATCTGATCTTGTCTTTGAGCAATGCTTCGAGAGCTGCAATTTAGCTTCTAAGGCCCTCATTTACCTGGCTCTATTAACACCCAAGTGTATTTCTGACTAAGCCATATCTGTTTCTTTCCTGCTCCAATAAAAAGCTTTTGTCAGACTAGAGAAAGGAGAGACCAAATTTGGCATACCCACAGTCCACAAAATAGTCTGCCACATGTGAGCAAGGGGGGGTGGGGGGTGGGCACTCAAAAAAACCATATACCGCTAAACACTTTGGCTGAAGTCAGACTGGCACATATGAGGGGAACCTCCAGACAAAACAAAGGCAAGTTTTCACAAATGAGCAGTGAATTTGCCTCAGCCTTGAGGCTTTGCTGCTGTCAAGGCCTTTTCGGACAATTTCCACACAGGATCTTCCCCCTCAAAATTCAAGAGATACACAGAGAAAAAACACTCATTTCTGAACTGCTGGCAAAGAAAAACAGCATCATTTAAAAATCAGAAGAGATGGAAAACTTCAGAACTTTTGTAACATGAAATTAAAGAAAAACTGAGCTTCATAGTATAGCTGTGAACATTTTGTACTCTTAAAATGAGTCAAATTCTGCACATAAAAATGAACCGATACGGGTTAGAAGCTATGTTTGTCACAAGAGGAAGAGAGTAACAAGAAAAAATCCAATGTATAATAGCAGTTCCTATGCTTCAGTCTGATTGCAGGAGACCGAGGGAGGTGTGTGCTAAGCCGAGTGTCTGGCAAAGGCAAGCCAAATGAGAAATACCACCTGGCAGCTCTTCTCCTTTGAAGTTGAAGGAAACACCCCAGAAAGAGAAGCCTTACTTTATGTCCCCCAAAACAGGCACAGAAGAAGGGCTAAGGAAGCTGGAAGGAGCGCACACTCAAGTGCCATGATTTACACTTCCTTTCACAGCCAAGTCGGCAATGTGAAGCTGAGCATGGATTTAGTAGTGCTGGCTGGCCTCTTCCTTACAACGCTCCTTGTGACTTTCCGGATGAAGCTTACAAGAACTTATGTAATGATTCCATCAGAGAAACTACTCATAAGGTTCTTTGCAGCAGCAAACAAACCCAACCCAAGCTAGATGAGATCCCTGCAGCAAAACGAAGTAGTGAGGAGGTGATGGCAGGACAGAAGGACGTGCTGTACGCATCTAAAGACATTTTAGAACCTAACTGTCCTTGTTACAATGCACCTGGCTTCGGCTAAAAGCTGAGCAGTGCCAAGAGTACTTATTTCCATCAGCTGCCACCATACAAAATAGCCACAGACTTCTGAGGTCACCTGGCCAAAACATTCTTCTTTGCTTAATGCTCCGCTCCTGCGCTAGGCATTGGGGCACAGTATGTGCATCATTTTCCAAACACCACATCCCAGCCACAAGGGATCAAAGCTTCGGGACAGCTGGAAAAAACTGGAAGGGCCTGCCTGACTAGAGACAGCGGAGCAAAAAGGGCAGAGGTAAAAGGCATACTTCCTTGGCCTCACACCATCCATTTCAGGCTTCCAGAATAATTCCAAGTAAGGTTGAAATGGAAAAAAGCTTGCAATACAACATAGAGCAGAGAAGAATTTTATTCTGCAACCTGGCAGCTTTAGAAGAGCAGCTGTTTTATGTGAACCAGCCTATGAAGAATACAAGCACCTATTTAAGGGTGCTCTCTCACAGCAGGAAGGATCTAGGGAAATCCGGGGCAGGGGCAAAGGTGGCAACAGTCCTATCAACAGAGTCAACATAGCCTCGCACATCACCCACTTCCCCACCTTTCGTTTTGGCTTCGCTTTGTTCAGAATGGTTTATTGGTATTGAAGGAAGGGCCAGGCCTATGAACAGTTTTCCTAAGGAAAAGGTTGTGCAAGTTTCCCGTAAGGGCTGAAGAGGAACAAATCTACCAACACGCTGAGCCCACACTCACCTCGGCAGAAGTCCATTAGTATCAGCACTTCCCACACGTCGCCGCTGCTTACTGAGTTTATACTGGAATCAATGTATCCAACAATATTCTTGTGGCCAGACAGATCTCGCTGCAAGACAAATACATTCCAAGTATAAAAGCTGCAACTCCCAGCTTCACACACACTTGCAGGAACAGTAGCCAGGCCAGTTCCTCTGTTCTATGTTCAGCTTCACCAGTAAAAGAAATCACGATTCTACTGGACAAGTTTTGCTCTCTGCTGCACTTTTTGCAATCCTACAGCATTACAGTTCAGCTCAAAATATTTCTTTACTACACAAAAGCAAGGGAAGAAGCAAAGATTTCCTTTAAGTGCTGTACTGGTTCTTCAGGACAAAGATTAGCACTTCAGATAGGATTCAGTACAGGAATGAGCAGGCCAGTTGAGTAAGACTGTCTCTCTCTCACCGCCACCTTCCAGGTTAGCCACACATTTTGAAGAGGCACCGGAGACAAACAACGGAAAGCACTGGCAAGTAAAATGCCAGTAAACAAGCTCTGTGAGCACAGCTAAAACCTTTGATGTAAGATCTAATCTCAACTTTTTCCACATAGCATTAGCTATGGTGACGAAAAAGCATGCCCAAAAGCTTTACTGCACTATCGCCCAAACTCCAGAAGTTATTTTAAAGGTACTAACCTAACTAAAAGCTACTTCAAGAAACACACTCAGAATTGCTACAGGTAAGGGCTTCTGACATGAAGATCCTCCATCTCAAACCAATGCCTCATGTTATAAATTAGCAGAATGAGGGTTTTGCGTTTCCTTCCCCACCTTGCAATCGCTCTAAAAGTTCATCACAATCTTTGAAGGCAATTTCAAACATGGAAATGCCCATGTTTATCAGGTATCAGCCAAGATGCTCTCTAAGCTTAAAATAGCTATCTTATCGTACAACTCCTTGCATCCAATAATAAAAGAGAAACACCCCCAAATCACACTCACCACTGCAGCTCTTCCCATTCCCATTAAGTCATGGGGTTGAAATACAAGCTTTTTGCCCTCCTAATTTTTCTCAGATTCCCTCTCCTTTTTCAGTTTGTTTCTTTCTTGACCAAACTATTTCAATTTTAAATAATTCAACCCAAGATTTTCAGGCAGTCATGCAACTCCAGGAGATAGGTCTCTCCAAAAATAATAATGATAATCTTGTTAAGAAAACCCACAGAGTTTACAACACTAGACAGATCACAACCAGACGGTGACAGGGCTCTCGGGCCATTCCACTCCCAGTCTGGAACCCCAGTGCAAAGTGGTGACTTACCATAATTTGGATTTCTCTTTTGCAGACTTGCAAGTCGTACTCGTTATTGACGTACATCCGTTTCAGGGCACATTTCACCCCATTGTTCGTCCTTACAAGAAACACTATTGCAAATCCACCTGCGGAAGACACAAAACACCACATTCGGTAACAGAGAAGCCCCTCGGTTCCTGCTGTCCGCTGAAGGAGAAGGACATGCAGCAGCTACAAATGGTGGGAGTACCCCTTCGATCAGCTTAGTGCCCCAGCTTACATCTTAGCCTAGACAGTTATTTCGGGAAACTTAAAAACACACACCAAAAACAACCACAACGCTAAAAGGGCAAATCTTCAACTAATGGAAGCAAAGTTAACAGTTACCATCTCAATAATAACGAGCAATTACCAGTTACTTGTCCTGCCATATAGTCCGTCACTGCTCCATTAGTTTTCATTAGGAAGAGCCAAGCTGAAGTATAATCGCAGTGTTGCCTTGGATAGAAATCAGAGCTACTAAACATTCACAGAATTACTAAAGGCCTAAACTTAAAAGGCTTCCCAACTTCTGAAGTATCTCTGAGTTACATTACAAAACCGATTGGTGCAAGAAGCAGTACAACCCATCTCCTATATGTGGTTTGATGTTAGTGCTTTTAAAAAAAAAGGACAGAAGAATAAGGAAAAAAAAAACAAAACAAAACAACCCACACAGTTTATTGGGTGGTCACTGCTATTCGTCAAGCCAAGACTCCCAAGACATACTTGACTTGTTTAGGATGAAGCCTTTCATATCTGTTACCAATGCATCAAAATAAAAGGGTTTTTCATTCGTAGTCCTGGACAGAAATAGGAAGCAGACTGAGGACGGAGGCACAGAGGCTTCAAAGTTTAGCACCTGGCTCTCAGATATCAGAAGGAATCAGAACAAAAGAGTCGCACGTATCCAAGTAGCGAAGAAGTGATACACAAGGGAAAAATGGGAAGCATGATAACATTTTCAATGCTATAGCCCAACAGCAGTTTATTCGCTCTTTTACCTGAAGTTACAGCAAATATTTCTTTCATGTTTAAGGATATCTAAAGAATCAGCCCAGCAGTAAGTCATTATTTGGTGCTGCTGTAGCATTCAGGAGTCTCAGTATGCAAAGAGCTGTAGTTACTACGCACCATAAAAAGCTAGTCACATCCCAAAGAGCTCTTGTAGAAGAGGTTTGAGCCCTTTGGTGATTCTCACTGTCTCCTCTTTTCCTACAGGCTGCCAGAAACCACCAGGGCAACAATACATACATGGTTATGTTTGACATGTTTGCATATAATTATTACTAATGGTTATCTGGCATCCAACTGGTTTCTTCCTATTGTGTGAAAAGCGACAAGCAAAACAGCCACATATCGGGTAAAGTTTAGCGTTAAAATAGATTGCATTTGACAATGCCCGTCTTGCAATATCTGGTGCTTACAAGCTGTTCACAAATCCAACAACATAGCCATACGGCCCATTGAAGCTACTACTAAAATTGAAAATATTTTTTACCAAGAAGAGACTGAAGAAGAACAAGTGACCAGACAACGCTGCTATGTCCAAAGCACAACACTCCTCGCTTCTGTTATCAAGCAGCTTTTAAAACACCCATTATAGCCCATCTTCCAAAAACCCACAGAAGAGTTAGACATGCAAATAGCATGTGTGTCAGCACTGGAGCTGTTAAAAAAAATCTCTTTGCATGCAAAGTCCTTCATTTTACACATCATAATGTGTCATAACAACTAGACTTACAGGATTTTCCAGGGAAGTTGCATTGGCTTTTAGGGGTAGAGCTAATGGGCAGCACCCCAGAGAAACTGCAAGATAGATGCAGCAGATGAGGGAGTATGGGGGAAAAAGAGTGGGAAAATTTCAGTGAAGGTTCTTAAAACTATAACCAGGCTCCAAAATGGATATTAAAATTCAGGAAAAATAGGACATGGCCCTGGGATACAGCAAGCCATACAGATGCTGCTCAACCCTGCCAGAGAGCATTTTAAAACTCTTGTTATGGAGGGCCTCATTTCTTCTGAGTGCTCAAACTGAGTCACAAAAATAACACCACTCCCCCCCCCCCCTTAAGCTGCTTCAAGTTGAGGATCTCAAATTACAAGCCATTTTTAAAAACTCCTAAACGCGCAGTGGTAGCCTTATTGTTCTATCCTAGCCACATTCGGTTCAGTTCTGGAGGACACACACATCGCACTGCGCTATCTTTAGTTCAACGGATGTCCATATTGAAGAAAGCATGAGAGCACTCTAATGATTTCCCCCCCCCCTTACAGCCTTTAATGGATTCACTAGATAATAAGGGACTCATACCCAGCATGATCTCCCTCGTCCCTACATTTTCAAAACATTGTGTTTTTTAAAATCATCAGGTTTGGGCTTATTTTCCACTTTCCGTATAACTTTCCATGGACCACAGATGTACTCTAGAGGAAACGTTAAACAAACAAACAAAACACCCACATTTTTTATTAGAGTCTCAGTCATTATCAAAACTTTTTTGGAATCACAAGAGGTTTTTTTCTGTTTTTGTTTTTTTAATGAGAAATTTGGAGGGGACCCATCAGAAGCCTCCCCTCCCTTCCCGGAGCTCAGTTCTCTCCTCGCAGCCCCAAAGGCCAGAAGGATACTGTATCTCTGTTTACAGTCCTACACTGGGCAGAAAGAAACATGAGCTGAGCAGCAAAAATAGATTAATTAAACTTTAAAAACGTAAATCCACTAAATTCAAGGTCTGTTTTCTCCTTTTAAACATTTGCTTTAGTTGCAGTGGGACTGGTACCTCTTCAGACCAACTGCTAATGTCTCATCAGCAAAGTTCTCCTTAAGGTACCCTTCTTCTAGCCCAGTTCCTTGTCCCGGTGCCGATTAATGGAGTCACTCCCAGAGCACCCTTGCTAGAAAATGTACCTCCCGCTACTGTTCTTACAAGCAGTCAGGGCCAAGTGGTAAAGAAAACTACAGTCTACGCAACACAGAACATCGCTAAACCATCCCCATCCCAAGAGCTCAAAAGAAACAAAAATTTAGGATCTAAAGTCACGTAAGAAGTTAATGCTCTCTGGTACAGGACTGCAACATCAACACATTAGGACTTAACTGCTGTGTCCTGGAGCATCTTCCAAACAGAGCAACGAGAGCTAAACAAGTCAGGTAGAACCACATCCGAGAAAGAAAATGGAAACGTTTGCCGAGAAGTTGTCATACGTACTGACGTAACAGTGCTTATGCAAGTCGCAGGAAAGTTACAGCCTCGTGTCCTTTTCCTTTTCTCCATTATCTTAAACTCCTGCAAACTTCAGCTGACACCACCACAGATGGAAGCTGTTCAAAATAAGTTAAGTTATTTTGCTTGAAACTACACCTACCAATTTGGTTACTTTATTATTAAACTCCCACTGACTGCAGATTAAAGCATGACAATTTTTCTACTAGCAAAAGCAGCATGCTTCTCTCTAGAGAAAACAAGTATTGATTTAATCACGGTGTATAGCAATCTTGTACAAGAATCTAGAGCAAGTGACTTTGCCACAAGAGAAGCAAGATTTGACGATTCACATCCATTCAAGAGAGGGTGCATAAGTTTTACTTCCTAAATGTCTATTACATCATCTGATCTGATTGCCTCAGTTAAAACAGACCATAACATTCCTTCCAAATAACCATTTATTGAGCCCAGTTTTTGATTGTACCCAAGATATCATCCAGGAAATCGTAACAAAATTAAGAATTTAACTGCTCTCGGGTATTCGTTCCACATTTAAATCAGAAGTGTTGTAAAAATGCCACCCTAACTTGAATTTATCCGGATTTATCATTTTATTACGCCTTTTGCTGCTACTTGGCTTCAGCACCCCCAGCTTTGCACGCAGAGAACGGGACTGCAAAACACGCAGTAAAACAGCACGAGAACGGTCGAAGGGGAAAAAGGGAAGCGTAAAGGGTACAAAGAACAGGGGTTTCTCACTGCATTCTTCATACACGAATGGCTTCAAGAAATTCAAGATCAAAGCCCATTTGCAAGACATGTGGGCCAGTGTTCAAAAATGCTGAACACCTACACCTACAAACGGGCTTCCAAAGGAAGCAGCAGGTGCGCAGACGTACAGCGCAGAGAAATCAGGCCACCGGTTTTCATGCATCGCGCACATGTTTACAGAAACAAGGCTTGACCGTATTGGCATGACGAAGCAAGTCAGAGCTACCACAGGAATCCTTTCCCTTACAGGAGAGTGTTTCAGCCTGCAGGTCGTTCCAGGCCAAGGTCATAGGTATACCTGTTTTGGGGTTCTCCATAAAACAATTGCTGTGTATCTGAATGTCTGCAAGTGACAGGGATGCCCCTAGTGATCTGAACCTTTTAGGTTAATTTCCTTTTAGATCTCCTCTCCAAAAGGAGACCTTGGTTTGAAGCTCTGTTCTACCCTTCGCTTCAAAAGTCCCTCACACATTTATTACCTACTGCTTCACTACATATACGGATGATTTGCGAACCACACATCTTGCTCTGGAAGGCCGTGCTCACCCCAAACTGTCGAATTCCAAAACAAAAAAATAATAAAGGTAAAACAGCACTGCATCATCATTTTAAGGTTAGAGGTTAACATCTGTAAATAGGTTACTAGCTAATACACTTGAAGCATTTTGAAGCACTTGAAGCCTTTTTATTGGCAACTGTGGCCAATAATTCAGACTAATGCTAAAAGAGGAGTCCCAGAAGGACCTATACTTCTATAGCTTTAGCAGCAACTTTGTTGGTAAGCAGCAGACAGAAAATTCAGTTCACATTTTCAGCAAGGTATTACAGAGAACAGGGGAAGGAGGGCCCAGAAGACTGCCGAAAGCTCTGCCTGGCAGCATGAGCCTGCCCAGAACAGTAATGCCGTTCAACACAGTCCGAGGAAGGGGCCGAGCTACCAAGCACCTGGACAGCAGCCAACACTGCCTAAGGAAGACTTTCTAGTGGACTTGGATCATTCTTTCACCTACTATGCAGTGCTACTCAGTAAAGAACGGGCCTGTTTGCAGAAGACCATGAGCATCTTCTCCTACGGGTTTCAATGGGAAGGATGGGCACTGCCCAGCTCTCAACGACTGCCAAGGGAGGCCTGGTCACTGCTGTATTGAACAAGCAGATTTTGGTTAGACCAGTCACCCAGCACTCATCTGAACGCTGATGGCTTTTCACAACATCATGTTGGAATTAAGGCACTTATTTCAGCTTTTCACTGTCTTGTGAACAGCTGCTCCCCACTGTTACACCCCTTCTCCTTGCACACGACATACCTACTACACTACCAGCCTGGCAGCCCCAAGGATTACTTCCAGTTGCCAAAGTCTCACAACACAACCAGTTTCTCCCTAGTTATCCCAGTCCAACCCCCAACTTTGCTAAATTTGGGCAAAATTGGAAGAAAATAGATCAAAGAAGAGTTGTCAAGCAATTATGAAGCACTACCAGCTGCCCATTACAGGACCATTCACTTCTCAGTGACCAGCAAGCAAGACAACCCTTTGAATGGCAAGACATCGCCAGCTTTGATGCAATATGCCAGCTCCAATATGATACCTAGCCATGCCAGGATTCGTGCAACTCCAAGGTAGCCAAGGTCAGCTCAAGAGCCTCTGCTGCCTCAAGCCAAGTTAGACAGCTATGCCATATGCATGGCCAGGGAGGGTAGGTCATGTACAAGAGAAAGCTTAGAAACAAAGTAATCCAGGCACTAGGAACATCATCACCGTCTGTCTTTGCAAGTGGAGCATTTTTTCCAGTACAGGTATGGAAAGCAAAAGGGAAGAGATTAATCTGGGCTTCACATGAAACAAAACAAAACAAAAACAAACATGGAGACTTTGCAAGCACCAGAAGGGAGAGAAGCAAGAAATAAGCCTGCGGGTCGATTCAGAGGACATTCTCCCTTACGTTCAAAACCAAGGGCCCATGGTTAAAAGTTTTGAAGGGAATTAAACTCCTTCCCCATAAAGCTGGCAGAAGCTAAAATACAGCTCTTATTCTGAAACATAAAAGAATATTTATATGCCCATCCTTATGCATGCTCAAGATGTATTGACCTCCTTCTGCAGGTAGTACACAGTCAGCATTACAATCATCATCAACTTACAGCTGGCAACAGCCACAGGAATCATGGGGACCGTCAGTGTCTTTTGCACTTAGCCCTGCATTCCTGTCCACCGCCGTGTATCACTACGAGAGCACAGAAACGTGGCTGTCTCACCACGCACTGCTGGCCTGACTGCTTGTGCTAACCGCTTTTCAGATGAGCTGAAATAAATAAATAAATAGTAGATAATAAGGGAAGTTCCAATTATCTCCAGTCAATACAGATGCCAGAGCAATTTTCCACGAGGGCTTGTGCAAGCCTACTGGCCAATTTCCAATGCTTGTAGTTATATTTTCAGCCCTTCTGTAATTTCAGCAGGATGCAGAACTCTTCACAGTCAGGGAAGCTCTGCTAAACTAGGTAAAACCAGCCGCATAAAGCTGCACGTAATCCCCTCTCTTGCCCCCTCACGAGAGCAGAGCGAGGTAAGAAGATAAGATCCCACTGCACGTACACGCTTCGAGTGCATTAGACTAAAAATCCCTACACAAGCCTGGAGTACTCCTGCAACCAGTAAGTCACAGGCAGTCAGCAACGTCCACCTGAAAACAAGCCTAAGATGTTATTTGTAAGCTGATGTTGCACTAGCTGACAGTGGCGCTCCCCGCTTTCCTCACAGACAAGCTGTGATTTATACTGAACATGAAAGAAGGGGAAAAGCTGTCACAAAAGAGAGCAACGCTTCAGCAGATGTTCTGTCCAACTATCCCAGTGTCTTCCAGGGCTTCTGCAGCATTTGAATCCCAAAGACCAGTGACGATATGGAGAGGGCTCACAAGCCACCTAAAGACACTGTTACACTACAGAGCGCCTTACGGGAGCTATGAGTCTGGACTAGGATTTTGGTTTGTCAGGCCAAAACTTTGTGCAGCGGGCATCAGAGGTGAGCTCTCCTCCGCTCTGAGCACCTCCAGCCTGTCTCATTTGCTTCCTGCTGTACAAATTCATTGCTTCAGAGCAGCAGCTGAGTTTTGCAGCTGCATGGCTCAGTGTTTGAAGCAAGGACAGGACAAGAGGTCTACCACCTCATCCAAGGCAACTTTAGGCAAGGCATTTGAAATATCTTTGTGTAGAAAACAGGAACAGCAAATCATAAAGGTTGGTAGAGCCAGAATGCCTGTTGCAGCCCTGGGACACAGACACAATACAACAGTATTCCCAAAGCCCTATCTTGGGGAAGAAAAGAGCAGAGGAGAAAACAGGTAGAGTCTGGACTACTATAAGCTCCTGAATCATTAAAATTGTTTTAGGTAACTGGAACAAAACACTTAAGAGATTTCATACAACACTGAATAACAGCGCTATTACAACAGTCCAACTTGCTTCAATATTTAAATACTTCAGACGCAATGGAATTCAGTTACTCCAACTCAACTGTAGGTGAATTTGTTATAAGAGATTAAAGCACCAGTTTAATCAGCACTTTAGAAGTGCGGAAGAAAGATATGCCAGATTCATACTCAAGGGTAAAAATCCTTTCCAAAAGTCCTTTTGTTTCCTGGTTATCAAACATCCTTTAGAAAAAGGTATTGGCAGATTCTAAAAACCTATCAGCACAAGTTGCTGTTAATTTAGCATCTATGCTATAGAAATAAAAATCTATCTCAGACATAACTCATTCCGAGACCCCCTCCCAAACAGCATTGTTAGGGTATCTTCACACACAATCCACTGTTTGAGCTGCATTTAGGTTCTGCTCCAGATCCTCAAATACACCCTATTAGATAATCATGTGAACAGCGAAGAAGAAAACAAGGTATTACTGCAGCCAGGTTTTGCGACTGCCAGACCACAGGCCCCCACAACAAGCCTCGTTTTGTTAACGCTGAGCCAAAAAACAGCAAGTTCAGCCCAGAGGAACCCTCTCAAGCTTGACAGTGGCTGAAACATCAACTCGGACCATATAACTTGAGTTAATCATAGCCCAGAAAAGGCCTAGCTGGACTCTGCCCTATACGCATGAACTGAAAAGCGGGTTAGACTTCAGAGTCTGCAGGGTCAAACCCCATTTCACAAAAGACACTGCCTTGTACATGTTATCCTGCTACACTGATCCACCACCCTCCCCTGCAAGAGGCATCAGGGGAGCTGACAAAGCAGAAATGCCATCATCCAGAGATGATTAGGTCATTAGGCAGAACACCCCCTTTTTGAAATCCATGCCGAAAACACCTTCCAGAGACCCAAGCGCTGTTTACACAGGAGGACATGAGACACGTAGCATGACCTCCTCCTCGCTGCATATTTGAGCTTCTTAAGCGCAAAAACATCTTGACAGCATATATGCATCTTCCTTCTGCAAACATTTTCAAGCTTTGTTTTAGATCACATCCCTCTTCCTCCCCACACCCCCAAGGTTACATTGGATGATCCAAAAGCAGCCAGGTTTGAGGAGAAATCGCTTCTCTTCTTGGTTAAGTCACTGTGCTGGAAGGAGCCAACTACCAAATCATGAATTCCAGCTGGGGGTGGGAGAGGGACAAAATCACTACATGATTTTAAATTTGCTCTATCATCCTTCTACAAGTAACTTAAAAATATCTGGAACTACCACAGTTCCTGATAAACATTCTGGATACCGCAAAAAGCTTTACTCTTCAGGGATGAAATTCTTTTCTGAGCTGGACAAACAATGCATGTGGGTTTTGACTGAAATGTTTCCAACTTTCTGTATTTTAATAAGCTCTCTCTCACCCACCTCGAGGCTCCATGTGTGAGACGGCCCATGGTGTTTTAGCACCGAAGCTGAGGGGACAGCCAAGTTTTCCTTCAGATGTCCCCAGCAACTGCCCCAGGAATATTTAGCCTGCAGGAAGAGCCAGCAAGGCATTTTAAGCTCCCAGTTGTGCTAGCAGGCACTTAAAATTAAGTGCTTTGCTGAACCAGGCACAAAGCCATTCCTCATTTGCACAATCCAAATACTTATCGATTTGTACCCATCAAGAATTATGTCATATTTTGCCTTATCTTACAAGCCAGAAGAACTTCCTTAGCATTTTCTTTCCTAAGTACAAGGGGCAGGCTCACTTGAACCGCTTTTTTTTTTTTCCCCTTCCTCCTCTCTCCAAAGTCAGGACGCTGCGATCCAGTTGCAGGAAAACCATATCAACTCCCTTGCACAGTGTATTTGCAGCCCACCATTCCTGAAACGTTGCTAAAACATAAGTTCCCGGCACTTCTTTTGTTTCATGGCTGTAGCCACAGGCAGCTGACACACAGACACTGCACATTACCCGTCACTGGGCATCATCGCTTGGCAACACCAGAACCATTTTCCCTCTGCTGCTGTACTGAGAAAGCCATCCAGCACCTCTGACACCTCCCTCCAGCTGGAATAACATGCGGTCATTTAACACAAAATAGGTTTCCCCCCAGTTCGTTATACATAACAGCCGTTCTTGACCACAAAGGACCCAGATATTCACATCTTTTCCAGGAACAGAAATGGCTTCAGCAAACCACAATTTTGGAATCACTTGCCCTTTGCTATGAAGGAAAAAAGGCCAAGGAAAATACTTAGGGCAAAGTTGAGCAATACAATCATCTGTAATCATCTTGAACAAAGGCCAAGTTCAGCCAAGGTTAGTATCAAGCTCTGTAAGCACATCAGGGAAAAAGCACCAAGATGTGCTAACACTTCTCTCTTCTACAGCTCTCAGTGTTAGTTTTGAGCACAGAGGTGGATGAATAACCTGGTCTCAGTTCTGCCCAGCTATAAGCCGAGGATGGAAAGGGCCAAGTGACTCATACGTAGATAGACAGGGAAAGGAAAAAAAGTCAAGGTCTTCCAGGGTTCTCTCCTCAGACTGCACTGTGGATGCTGAACTGCAGAGAGTTTCTGAAAGAGCTCCCATTACTTCTAAAAAACTGTTACTGAGCATCACAACACAAGTCTTGCTGTCAAGTAGAGACCAGCCCAGCAGCTACTGCA
Source organism: Apteryx rowi (assembly GCF_003343035.1). Lineage (NCBI taxonomy): Eukaryota > Metazoa > Chordata > Aves > Apterygiformes > Apterygidae > Apteryx > Apteryx rowi. Next base: position 3,049,868 of record NW_020450827.1, on the reverse strand, counting down.
AAAGGCTCCACACTCAATCCCAAGAAAATGGGACAAGGCAGCAGTCCTTTGCTGACCATGTTCCATGGGGGATGATATTGGGTCTCCCTTGCCACAGATAAATAGTTGCTGGGTTATTTTTATATGAGATTTTTATTACAGTTCTACTACTCAACTGTGATGGTGCATTAGGATTACAGTGCTATTTTTGTTGGTATTTATCTGCACTGATGTATTCTTTTTGCTGTCTTTCATACCACTTTTCAGTTACCCAGAAGGAAGGTATTAACATGGCATACCTTCTAGAAACTATAGCATTTCAAATCCCATTTCCCCCCCTCCCTTTTTTAATGCAGCTCCTTCATCACTTCTGGGAAATATCCAGGGCAGGATATTTCACCAAATTCATTTTCTGTTCCAATATTACCCCCTTTATACTGCCTAATCCTCCCACAATCTGGGACCGTGAATGTGAAGTGTTCTGCCCTTGACCCTTCACAAGGAATTGGAATGGTTGGGATCCACTGTGCATTTTTTCTGCTTTATCAAGCACCTGTAATGCCCTTCAAGTTAGGGAGAGACGCCAGCATTAACACCCTTCCAAAAAAAAAAAAAAAGAAAAAAAAACACCACACACAAACCCCCCAGGACTCATTTTTAAAGCAGTTCAAGGTTTAATTAAGAAGCCACAGTAACCAAGCAGACGTTGCATTAGGGCTGCAACATCCATGATCAGATCTACCACTGGGCAAGGAAAGTAAATGACACTGGTACAATCCAACTTACTCAGCTCAACTTGGAATACACTCTCTGCTTCTGCAGAGGAGGACCTGGGAGTGACGGTGGACAACAAGTTAACCATGAGCCAGCAATGTGCCCTTGTGGCCAAGAAAGCCAACGGTATCCTGGGGTGCATTAGGGCCTTCAGACTTCTGTCTCCAGTGGATTCCTAGCTTTATGACTAACGCACAAAATTTGTGCAACAAGAGGATTTTCTTCTTGCTCTCCACAAAGAGCCACAGTGGTCCAAAGGAGAAAGGTCAGGGATGACAAAATTAATGGACAGAGGTAAGTTTTCTCTACCCTCATTTCACCCTCTCCTAGTTGCAATAGGTGTTGGGGAGCAATAGAGGACTGTCCCACTGAAACAGTGAGGCCCAGTGTCACTGTCTGACATGGGATTTCACCTACCTCAGCCTCTTGCTTAGAAACAGGACTGACTACACTCATAGCTACTCCTGACATGCCCAGCCAACCTGTTCTTTAACTCCTCTAACACATGCTCCACACACTCTTGAGTGGTTTATCCCTGGCGTGTTGTTATCCTCGCTGTCAGGAAGTCTCACCAAACTCTCCATTGTCCTGGTTTTACTCCCAGTTTCTTATCCTGGGCACCACAGACCTCAACAAGCAACTGGCACTGTTTTCTCCGCCATCGCCTGCACAGCTGGAGGTACAGTACCTGGATACATCTTTTCCGGATTACCTAGCACAAAAAGACTTAAAATAGCAGTGGTTGTTTTAATGGTCTCCTTCTTTTGTTTTTATTGTACTGTTTTATTACTACTTAACGCTGGAATGGAAAGTCATCAAGACACATGGGGTTTGGGATTTAATTAATGTCTGTGACTCATTCTCCCATCCAATTCCATAATCCCTCGGTTATATTAGGGTATTTACACGTTATTTTATATCCATATAAGTGAAGATAATTCACCCTGAAGTTGCACTCACAGAAATCACACAGCATATCCTAGAGCCACAGGCTTGTATAATGTCTCATGAGTAAGCGGTCATAATTCATGTTCCTCTCCCACAGTCCAGGCTACAAAATAAGGATTCTCTTTACGGAGGCCACGCTTTGTTAACAGACTGCAACCTCGAGCATCAAGTAGTGACAGGGCTTTCAGCCACCAGCTGAAGCAGAACAGGCTGTCACACAGAAACCCACAACTATAAACATGGCTTGAGCAGTTTTCTTAAGGTAGCAATGAGAATAGAGGTGAGACACAGGACACACTGCACTGAGACAACAGAACACGCAGCAGACTGTGCAAAACCAGGAAAGCCAGAGTACAAACTCCTGGTCTTACTGCAGGCCATGTTCCTCCAACTTCAAGTGGTGCATGTGTGTGTTTTAAATACTAGAGTCCAGTTCTGAGCAGAAACAAAACAAAACCCCTTATCCACTGCCAACACATTCTCCAGCTGAGAAAAGCAGATAATAATGCTAAACTAAACAGGTCTACTCTCAACTGAGATTTTTCACCTCAAAGGAAATAACAAGCTTTACTTAAAAAAATAAAAAATAAAAAAAGGTCATTTGACTTATGCTAAATCATAACAGTGCCAAGTTTAAGGGACTACTTCAGTCTAAAAGGCCTGCTCCAGGATCTCCTGGTTGCTTCTGGCTCATGAGCATAGTATTTGCAGCAAGCTATTATGATGAACTACAAATATTGGGAATATGAACCATTGCTCTCTGCACGGCAGAAAGCAGGGTTTATGCCCTGTACTACAAGGGTTCTCCTTTAGCTCAAGGGCTCTAAAACACAAAGATGCAAGTCCTATAGTCCATGCAGGCCTAATAATTATGAAGGAGATGAGAGCAGAAAAGAAAGCACGGTGCTCACTTTCATGCACAGACGCATCAGACCCCACAAAGTTCACCATGCTCATTACCTCAGAATATTCCCCTACACAGGGAGTCAAACTCCATTATTAAAAACAAACAAACAGAATAGAACAGCATAAAATCTGGTCAGTTTACAAAACTTTCAATTGTGGGTTAGTCTGCTGCTTTGGAGCTGCTTCCATTGCCCCTAAAAGGCATTTTAAAAGTCTCAACACTGGAGCCAAGATAGAACCGCTCTGGGAAACTCATCAAATCAGATCTTGAAACATCAACCACCAATTAAATAGTCTCAACATTTAAGAGTTATCTTCAGGGCAAAGGAAAAAAAGCAGCACAGCACTAATTCTAGTTGAAAGAGCTTTTTCTGCACAAGTAGGAATGATCAAAATCACTCGAATTTCATCCAAGTTATGACCATTTTAAGTGGCTGAGGAGCCAGAGTTTCAGAACTGCGGGTGGAGCAGATAGCATCTATATAAAACAGAAATGAAACCTCAGGATTTCAAGTCAGGAAACCTGGAACAGGTACAAATACCAGAAACATCAGCCAAGACCTACATCTCCCCAGGTGCGATTCTAGGCAGCTGGAAAGTTAGCTAAGCAAGTGTATTTGCAACAAGGTCAGGAATTTAATAGTGACCATACTCAAAAGAAGGCTGCAATAGTGACACAACAGAAAAGAGTCAGGAGTGCTCCAAGCTAAACTGAACTTAAAGGAAATGAAGCTTTTCATTTTTTAAGTATTTTTAGTTTTACTAAGGAAATTAATTGAAGAGCATCAATGCCAGTTTTATATCAAATTATCCCAGGCTCATCCCACAGGCATGAGGCAAGCTTTGCAAAGTACTCAGACTTTACCTCCCCTCCACGCAGAACACGCAAGGACTGTATATAGCTCATTTCCTCCTACCAAAGGCTAGGGCTTCGCAGGTTAGGGTCTACTGGCAGAGGAGAGCAGTGTCAGGAAATCAAGGGAGACTGTGAGAGCAAACTCTTCCTATTTATATCAATACCAGTTCTGAACAGAGCAGGTCATCAACACAAATAGACCAACCTGTGTTTCACACAGTCTGTGGCAGAGATGAGAATTACACATCCAGCTCTAGAGCTCCAAGTCTCAAGGTTTGGGTGCGAGGCTCTGCACTCTTTCACCAACAGTAACCATTTTGAGCAGCAACAAATTCTCCATGCAGCAGCCAGGCTCGCATTTGAGCTGGAAACAATTTGGTCTCCCCAAAGCAAATTTGCACATACGAGCAATACAGTCTGCACGTTTTAATGGCTTAACACAAGAGCAGCCTCCATTGCCGGCCAGCAACAATCTGTTATGCAGCTTCACGCTGAGCATGTTAGCTGGGCACAGAAGTCCAGCACTGTGCCAGATACAAAATGCAACTGCTCCACAACTGATTTAGTGGGAAAGTGGAAAACAAACAAACCAAAAAAACCCAACCTTCCCCCCAGAACAGCTATGAAGATCTCCAGAGCCATGCACATCCATTAGGCAACACACACTTTCAAGGCAAAAAACTGCCTCCAATACTGCAGCAAAGCCCAACGCGTGCAGCCAAAGCCCTGCTTGTAAGAAACCCCCCTCATTAGAAACTCAAGAAAGCAGCAGCTCGCCCAGTTCCAGCTGTAGCATCGGTTAAGCTCTAGTCTTTAAATACCACCAGACAAACTTTAATAGAGTACCTAACATATTTAACATAGCAAAGGATTTCTTCTCCCAAGGTAAATCAAAGGCTTATACTTACTCAGAGCTGATGGGCCAGATTCTCAGCTAGGGTAAAGCAGAGCCTTAGTTAGCCCTATGCAGATTTACCATAGCTGAGAATCCTAATGCGATTATCCAATATTACTAACATAATTATAGGGCCCCTCGCTTAGTGTCATTGCTGCAATATCTAGGCCATGACAAGACGGATTTGGATTCACAGGCTCCACCCACTTCTGGGTACTTTTTAAATAGGCAAGACAACATCATAGTTAATGTTAGCATGGCAGTCAGCAGTCAGCAGTGCCTAAACCCCTCCACTGGGCAAAATGATGGGACCAGAAATGTCACGCGACACAGAACCAGAAGCATGTGCTTGACCTCTCCTAATTTTAGGAGAGCAAGTCTAGCTGGCTAGAGTTTATCGCATGTTTGCTGGCGTTTTGGTGGAGGTTTATTAGCCATGACCCCCACAACTGCAAACAGCCACTAAATATTTAAATCAGCCCAGGCATTTTCATTGCATTGATGACATGGGAAAAGGTTAATTGCTTCTCCCTTACTTCTCTGGGTTTTGCTTTGATAGGTCTGAGTTTAAGCTGTTTAACTCCATTTCTTCACATTTTTCACAGCCATATCTAATAACAGAACTTCAGGACTGAACTTGTTTTAATGTTCTCCCCCAAGCAGCTCTCCCTCAGCTCCTGGCCAGCTCCCTGTAGAAAGTCAAAAACGGAGCTGTAAACCACAAGGTAGAGAGAAAGGAGGAAAAAAGAAATGGAGGGGGGAAAAAAAATGAAAGCAAATTCATCTCTGGCATGCAACAGCATATTAAAAGTCTGAACCATCAATGGGCAAGATGCACCCTATGCATTAACCTTTCATTCCCTTTTAAGTTTTAGTTTGAGGGTAGAAATAACTTCTCGCACTACCTGTTCTGCAAGAACGGATTCAGAACACAGCCTGGACACCTTGATCGAGGGATTGAATCTTAAAACATTTGAGAGCGCAATTCCATCAAAAACAGCAGATCACTAAAAGCTATGGGACTGTATTACCCTTCAAAGCAGGAAGCGTGCTTAGACGTTCACACGGGTATATTTGGTAGGCATGTGCTCTGCTTTAGTCTTGTGCCTCCACTTGATTCCTCCCTGACAGGCAGACTTAGGAACTCAAAAGCTGAGGAAGCAGTGTTTTATTACTATGCAGCAACATACACTGGTTCCAAGCAGATTACTTTGCAAAGCAGATTCAGTCCCTCTCTGTTGTGACAATTTTAGTCCTTGAATCTCCAATCCAAGACTAAAATAAATAAATAAATAAACCACACACATTATGGATCATGAATAACTCACATCTTAAAAAAAAAACAAAAAAACCATTTGTTTAGTTACCAGCCAGCCCTCTAAAAAGCACATTTCAACTGCTATTATTCCAAGCAGCTGCTAATAGCATCCGAGATCTCGTTCATCTCCAAGTGAAATTAGCTATGGCATAAACATGCTGGGGAGCATGACTGTTTTGAGCGATCATCATTGGAACTGCAAAGCCAGCAAGAAGCTGCAGCAACTGCATGCAGCTGAAAAGCTTCACTGGAAATGCAAGGAAGCAAAGAACCACGTCTCCAGGAAAAGAGTGAAAAGCAACACTAGTTCAGTGAGAGCAGGTCTCTGCTGGAGGTTGGGGCAAGGGGGAAAAGAAAAAGCAAGATCAAACTGCCCAGGGCAGGGACTGGTTTTTAACCGGACTTGCTTGTAAGGGCCAGTCAGAGAGGGCTTACCAGAGCCCTTAAGTGCTATGGTAACAGCAAACTCCATTCTGAAAGCAATTATGCAAGGATCCAAAGAGAGCTCATGGCAACAGACAAGTTAAATATTTCGGAATTTCAATTACTATGGCAGCACCCAGACATTCCTATTGAGCAAAGTAGGACGGAACACATGAGAGAAATCTTAACATATACATTCTAGGAAAAACTCAAGTTTACAGCTAATGTGATACTACAGGAGATCCACAACACCCTTATTGTGTGGAGGTTTGTTTTAAACAAATTGGGATTTTTCTCCTGCTTAAACCTAGAAATCCAGATTTCAACCTTCTCCAGTAAAACTACAGATATACTCTTGAGCCACAGAAGCACCATCTCATCAAGTAACACAAAAAACACAAGCTAAGGACTACATAATATTCCTCTAGAAGAGGATACGCTAATCAAACCCTGAAGTCAGCAATGAACTTTTCAACTCCTCAGTACATGCCAAGCATGGAGAAAGGTTTCTACTATCACACTAGGCAGCTCTCAGGGAATTCAAACTACTGGTTACAGTCAGGAGCATGCGGTATTCATCATTCAGCACAGCAAAAAACACAGCCATGCATGGAGCAGCACTTTGGAGTTTTTCAGAGTTACACAGGTGCAGAAGAAGAGAGACATGATAGGCGTATGCCTGGCTGTTCATTTATCAGATATCCAGAAACAGGAAGGGGTTGCAGGGGTCCAGAACAGCAGTTGACAGACCGGCTCTTGTGACTGTTACCCACAAGCCCACATTTGAGATTTAGTTCACCAGCTTGCATGAATTTATGCAACTACTTGAGAATCCCAATTTACATATGCGTGCCCAATTTACACATGTACATATCTCTAGCCTGCTTGGTGGCAGAAACAGCTTCAAAAGTACAATGCAAGTGCTTCTTACCTGTTAAGATTGAAGCTAATCAAAAGGTAAAAAAACACCATCTGTCCCCTATGTTCTCAAAAAAAGCATCATTTGTATTTAAAAAAAATTCAACCCGTGTTTAATCCAGTCACACGTTCTGCTGACTAGCTGTGTTAGCAAGGTTGAGTTTGTGTATTTTCCTGTGGTCTCTGAAAAACACTGCACCATTAGAAGATACCGGGTGTTAAGTCTCATGTCATGATCAGCTGCAAGATCACCGCTATTTGCATCTAGGGAGGCTCCTTTCCTAAGACAACTCCTAAGAGGGCGACATGCAAGCATATTTTGTACCGAACACAGCCAGTGAGCCTCAGCAGGCACAAACAAGGGCAGCCAGGCATCTCCCAGGAGCATGGACAGTCTTTGTTCTGTGTTTGCATGATGTGACACAGGGCCCTAGTCCACGATAAAAGTTCTCCAATACTATGGTGACATGAATATTAATGACACTGTGGTTAAAACACCAGACAAGGAGTTAGGCTTGCATTTAGTACAAAGGCTTTGTCACTGCTTTCCTACCTAGCCCTTATCGAATTGCTACAACTTTATGGGCTTCAGTTTCTCACTTGTAGAATAATTTGATGAGCCTTTCTTCCACCATCTGTTTGTCGATTTGGTGGAGAGAGCAAGGGCAACAACCATGCACAGAACCACGTGGTGTACGATACCTAGCACAGGGGTGCCTTGACATTCTCCGATGACCTGAAGCAGTACAACAGTTCAAACCACAACTGGTAAGTGGGTATAGAGATACAAGGGTAAACTCATTTATTAATCACGTATCTGTAAGTACCCATCCTAACTCAAAAGGAACAGGTAAGGCCAAAAGAAAGACTCTGAATTTCAGCAGAAAGTTTCTTGCTGACAAATCTGTATTCAAGGCACCCCAGCACTGATTCTGATCCAAGGCTATGCTGCCCCTTTCCCTTCTCTCTGCCATGCTGCCCCTCCTTCATCCACTGCCATCACACCCTTCACAGGCCAGTACTCTGTGTGGTACATTAAGATTTTATTCCCTTACAAACATAACCAAGAAAAGCCACAGGAACACGCTAGATCTCACCAGCTGACATCGGGAATGGCTCCTTGCATCGTCTTACTTGCATCCAAACCCTTGTAAAAGTGAATTCATTTATAAGAAGGCTCTAATGAATATGCAGCCACCAAATAGCCCAAGTCAGAAAACTCTCACCTTTGCAAGCAGAGCTTGCTTGGAATTCCTGGGAAGTATTCCGTGCACACAGGGCTCGGGTCTGTATTGCCTCCTACCCAACATGGATGAGTTTTGCAGAGCCCTCTGACATGTTTGCAGAACTCTGATCAAAGACACAGGAAACCTGCAAATAGAGAATCTTGCTGTCCCAGTCACTTAACCGCCCTTTCTTACACCTCCGCTTAGCTCCTGTCTTACCCCCACCTCTCGATCCAAAGAGGCATCACAACAACTCTTCCCTCCAGCCACCGTCTCCTGCCTGTTTGTGCCAAATCCCAGGGGCTGGCTATTCCTAGTTATTCATTTACTCTCTGCACCCCACGTGCATGTCTGCCTAATGAGGGGGTACTACAACAACCTACCTAAAAAAAGAACAGCAGGTGTATCAGTGTGAGAGAGCACACACACGCTTCTCTTTCACAGATCCTTCTCATAACTTAGAAGGACATATTCTTTTTAAGAATTACACAATATTTTTCACGCAGTCATCCATTTACATATCCTCTGCTATCAGATACTTTTTGCTAAAGGTCATAGAGTTATTTGACCACAGCCCAAGAGGCAACAACAGCCACAAATATCTTCATGTGAACAAACTGCAGTCCTAAGGCAGGGATTTCCTATCGATCCACTTCACTCCTCTGAAGCAGCAGCTAAACGTTAGAGAGAAGGTCTTACTTTCCGAAGCATTTTACAAGTCAGAAGCAATTAATCCTTCAGAGGCTCGTAAGAGGTAACTAAAGTATCACTGACTTACCAGATAGGCCTCACAGAAAAGACACACAAAGCAATGAGTTTGTACTTTTGTGCTCCACTGCCATCAGCGCTGGTTATTTGTGTTCAAGTCTTTTAAAACACTTTGAAAGTCTTGAATTTTATACCATTGACACTGCTTATTCCCACAATCCTGAACAGTTTTCACATGCAATGTAGGATAACAGGATAGTCACAAAGCTTTTCTTAAAAACAGGTATACTGCATCAAACCAAAGGTTCGTCCTGCTCACTGCAGTGCTTTGAACAGAAGCTGATGTGCAGCAAAAGCCTGCAAGAACCAGGCCTTGCCATGCTCTTCGTGGAGCATTCTGCACTTCTTTAAAAGACAAGCTTTGAGTTTATTTTATTGCTGTCATAAGAGTTTTGCAGCAAAAGCACACGTCAACATTGCCAGCATGACTTAGCTTACAGAAATACAGGAGAGAAGCTAGATTTCGGGGTCTGAATAACAGCTTCACAAGACCATGTATTTTACTATCACACCCTCCTGAAGAGCACACCAAGTGTCTTTTTTTTTTTCTTTTTAAAGCATACACACACACTCTGGGGTCTCCTCCTTATTATAGCCCTATGAACACTAAAGACGAAGTAAAAACATCACGTTCCTAACGCTGAATGAATCAAGTTCAGACCTATCGTGCCCCTTATCACAGTAACAGCTCCCAGCTCAACTCTCGCGTGGATGTACATGTATGCATGCAAAGTCTCTGCTTGGGCAACTCGGCTGCTGATGGCTTTTTTTATTTTTAATCTATGAGATCACCCATCACTGGTACGTAATTTGTTTCTGCAGAATCATGAAGCAAACCAGATGCTAAGAGCATCTTGTTCCAAAAAGGTCTTTAATCCAATCCTGTGACACATGGCCTGGGGTCCTGATGTCAGCATGGGTTCTGACACAGAGCGAGCATTAGTTTATGCACAAATCACATGGGTGCCAAGAGCACTCCCATTTAAAACACACAGAGGCAGCATTGGGGAGAAAACACAGACTGCAATTAAAGCACTCTATCTGGAAGGCCAGAGATCAATTCCTGCCTTGGCCACACATATTGTGCATTGCTTCACCTTCTTATCTCAGTATAATATTTCCCAGCAGCCCTGCAAGGAACGGAAGCACATTTTAATAGTCCATGCCAGGGCTCAGATACTCTGGCAATAGGACAGCAAGAGCTCCTTCGGTTAGAGCAGCTGCAGCAGCTCTCCTCTGATTTCATGCTACTGCATCATACTGTAGACAGCTATCAATAACCTTCAGTTCATTCAGAGGCAATTTTTGTAGCTTCCACAAAAGAGGGAAGGGAAGACTTCCACAACAAGAAAAAGCCCCAATGGCAGAGAATTACCTTGCAATGGTGTTTCACTTAAGCCTTTCCAAACCTCCTCCTTGCGCTTGTAATTCACTGTCAGTATTGTTCCTACGCTCACAGTAGTACAGCAGACAGTATCCAATTTAAGGAGATAGGTTTCTAACACATTACTGCCACAAGGGCATCTCTCTTCCCCCCCCCATCCAAGAACGAAGCATCCTTTCCTGGAATGCTTGTTTATTCAGTTACCTCTTGTTATCAAAAGAACTCTGTAAACTGAGCTCGCTGTTGGCATGTTTCTCCTCAGAGACTTCCTGTGCTCTTCCACATGTGAAACACAAGAAACACTTACTTAGTGCAAACCAAGGCACATGGGTTGTGACTTTCCTAAGAGCAGCAACAAGTCTTGCAGCTGGTAAGCTGCTTTCCCAACAGGCACAGCCTCAGTTTGTCCAATTCACCACTTGCACCTACCAAGGAAGCAGTTTCTAGTCTCCATGCAAGTGTGCATACCTGACCAGCCTGACCCCTTATTAGCCATGATTAATGCAGGTGGGTGAGCTTGGAAAGCAGCGAGTGCTGAACCCAAAGTGGATTCCAGCTTGTCTTCAGCACATTTATAGTTTACCACCTGCTCTTTTGAACTATTGACAGCTCCTATGCACAGAAGAAAAGGGCCACGACACAATAAAAACATCATAGGAGTATCTGTTCTTCTTGGATCCAAAATGTCATTGCTAGGGTCACAACCAGAGGTTAGTAACCTCTTTGTATAGAGCTACCAAAACTGTTCCGCAAGCTTTTAACGGGATGAGTTTAGCCTATCTCCCCCCGGCAGGATGCCAAATCCAAGCCTTCTTACACTTAAAGTAACTGACAACTTCATAAAGCTATTGCAGCACTGCTTGAATTAGACACTGTTTTGTTTTTTCAAGGAAGGCTCTTTCCTGGGAAGATAACTGCAGGAAACTTGCCCTCCCATGACTGTGCTGGGCTAACATAGCCAGTAAACATGCTTTTAGCCACTATAGCTGTTACATAAGAATCCAACCACCCCCATGTACAATCCCAGACCCATTCTTTGAAGTGCTGCATAAAACCTACCAGGGAGCATAGATAACGCAAGTCTCCAGGGCTGTACAACTTCTTACACAGTTAATTCCATTAACACCTTCCTTCCCGATTACACCCAGGGACATGGTACAAACACAGCCCCAACAACATCTGTGCAACCAAGCACGTGGGATACCTTGACATTACCAAACAACTCACTTGGGATTCTTTACCAGATTGCCTGGGTTGTACATTTAAAAAACAGATTACTATAACACAGAAGAGCCAATCCCTTACCTATCAGTGCAGAGCACAGTGTACATGCTCTGCCTCACAAGGTACACACAAAGAGCAAGGGTTTATGATGTCTGGCACTGGACATTTTGAAACATATTTTAGCTAGCAGCACACATGCTCACATGTATCTGATAAGTTTCAGTGAAATATCTGACAATCATTAAACCTATTTCCCCTCATTTACACAGTTTTAGGGGGGGAAAACCCACAAGCAACAACTCAGAAACTAATATTAATTGAAAAAGCAACTTCTCATAGACATGAAGAAATGCAGCCTTTGACCCATGCTAGAAGACCAAGACAAAAAAAAAAGGAGCCTAGCTAGTATATGCATCCGTCAACGCTTATATACCTTGGATCAATTCAACACTGTTACAACCTTGCAGGTATGCAGAGTAATACAGAACATAGCCCCCTGAAACCAGGACGCTCGTGCAATCTCCATCTAGTTTGTTTTAGCTCAGTGGAGCACACGTTGCTTGCGGTACTTCTGACATACATGCCTATCCACAAACTCCTTAGCAAGTTTCTGGCAACATCCTTTAAACCTTCCCGCTGCCCTGCTCCTCACCCATCACAGAGACATCCTCCTTCTAGCTCCAGGGTTTTGTTTTGTTTTTAAAGCAAGCTGAAACAAAAAGCAGCATCAATTTGATCACACTGCTTAGTTCCTTCTCATAAACAAAACAGTAAAATAGTAGCCTGACTCACCTACCTCAAATGCCTCCTGGGCACTCACCTCCCCGCCCTGGTGAAACACCAGTCACATTAAAGTCCCTAACAGCCCCCTCGCTCACCATGAGAGCATAACTCAGATGTCACCAGTTTTAACCCTGGTCTTGCAGAACTCCAAGGGCAGCAGTACTGGCTTTTCACAGTAGTTAATCCTCATGCAAACTTTGACAGGAATTTTTCAATAGATTAATCATGCTATTACCTCGAGTAGAGGAAGATGACTACAGAGACTCAAAGAATCACCTATTGCATTATACTGTTTGCAGAAAACACTGATTTACCGGTATTATAACGCCACAGACAACCACTCAAATTCCTTCTATATTATTCCCATCTACTTCCTTCCAGACGGAAGGACCTTGACTTGTTCCTCCCCATCCAGGAAAGCAAGTATCCAGACACAACTATCGGGGGGGGGGGGGGTGTACCAAACCGCATTGGATATTTTGGGGGATCTGTCCAAGGAACTGACAACACGTGGAGATATCTGCCAATCTGCCATCTGGCACACTTCACTGTGCCTGCGTTTAAGGACTTCCCGTCTGAGCCAGAGAGCAATCGTCTTCAGCAGGGTTGCTCAGCAGAATTGACAGTGGCTGGTCACAGCTTTGACAGACAGAGGTAAACCCCAACACTTCAATTCCAAAAGTTCTGGTTCAACCAGTTCCTCAGCCTTGCAACTCCATCTTCCCCACACCATCCATCATCGTTTCAGAGTCCTCCTTTTATGCCTTTTTTTACATCTCATTTATTTTCTATGCTTCACATGCTGCACCAACACACAGGCCCCTCCTCTCCCTTCTAAAGCAAGGGGGATGAGAGAGGTTTCTTTCCCAGACAGGATATTCCATCTCCTCCGACAAAGTGCTTCCCAGGGGAATTTTCCTTTCAGCAGAAGCAGCCAAGACTTCACAAGTCGGCTCTCCAATACTGCTGAGCCAGGCAAATTAACACCACGTACAAAAAAAAGTTTTCTAGACAAGGATTCAGACCTCAGTAGCGCAGGGTCTGGGTTGCCAGACAGCTCCCCAGATCTCTAGCTGAGTCAGTGAAAAATGCTCCTTACTAGCACTTCTGGATCACTGACAGCTACACCAAAAGGCCAGAAGTACGCAAAGCTGCTGCGCTTATGACTGGTGCTGTCTCCCCAGATGACCTACGAGGCCTTTCTAGTGTTGATAAAGGAAAATTCATTCTCCTCCATTCCCACCAAAAGGCAACAACCTGCAAATCTACAAGCCACCTTGCTCATGTCTCCTTGGAGACTCCAGTCACCATTCAGGGGGATTTCTGACTGCCTGTACCAGGAGTCTAACCCTGAAGAAAATACCTGCCCAGCACATTTCACCCAGAAAACTTCCTTTGCCTTATGGCACGGTCAGAAAAGGAGAACATCGTGCCTACTTTACAGCCCCGTGCAAGCAAATTAACAGCTGTAGCTAACATTAGGCCCATCCCACAGCCCAGCGGAGAACCCAGGAGTTCCAGAGAAAAGCTCTCACAAGCGGCAGTTCCTTCAGGACAGCAGGGCATGGAGGGGAGGCCCTTCTCCCACAATAATCCTTCGCCCACACAGTCTGCGCTGCAGCCCAGCACCTTGCTGGCTGCAGCTTCGGCGAGCCAAGCAGGAGAGCGCCCAGTGGCACACAGGCTCACATCCTGCTGCTGTCAGCACCAGGGCAGGACCTGCCAACAGAGTATTCATCAGCAAAAAAAGTCTCTGTTTTCCCATGTTACCAGGATGAGGCCAGTGTGCATAAAGGAAGACTGTGATGGCTACTCAGGTTTAACTTGTCTAGTTCCTAAACTCCTAGGGCCAAAAGGCCTTAGAACTATCAGCCAAGGCAAATCCATATTGCAAATTCCAGTTCAGGGGAAGAAGTGTGTGTGTGGGGGGGGACATGACAAAAAAAAACCACTGCATTTATGAGCTGAAGGACTGTTTCTGGTGTTCCTCTCAGCCTGGCACTGAGCAGAATCTATGCATCAGAAAACCATCTCTGAGAAAAATGGTCACAAATCTATATTCCTTCACACTGAGATGATTTTCACAAACCTGTACACAAACACACGGGCCCCTTTTAGGTCTCACATTTTAAGGTTCTTTCTGTAAAAGCCAATACAGGTCCTCCCACTCAGCTCTCGTACACTAGCTACCCTCTCCTTTGCAATTACAAGATCGAAACAAAACACTTTTCACCAAAATCACAAAGAATGCTGTGCAGGATTTGGCCTGGGAGTAGGTCTAAAGAGACTAACATCTCTCTGAAGGTTGAGGCTAAGGTTACCAGCCAGAAACACTCATAAGATACCCTATGGCCCAAACAAATGAAATGTAAAATGATAGTTAAAGCAGCAGTGTTGGTTACAATTAAAAAAAATAATACCACCAGCTTTCTGCACTGCAAGGACTGTACCCTTAGGGAGCTTCATAACCCCTACTATTCATTTTTTCTTTCAACAATGTTTTACTTTCAAGAAAAAAATATGCAATTGGGTTTACCATTTTCCTTGCAGAAACCTCACACAAACAGCAATCCCCCATCTCAAATAAGAGCTAGCTCTACTCAGCCTATGTATGTGCATGATAAACACACAAGGAATTTACTCCAGGGTTTCCTTCCCCTCTCCCAAAGGTAGGAAAAGAGGGAATTGGCTGAAGAAAGTTAGAAGACTGCTGCCTTCTTTGTTTACAGGTACATTGCACTCCACTGGAATACATGATGATTTTGTCTTCATTAAAAAAATATACATATACAAGCTGCGAAGCGGGAAAAAACACGAACTTCAGAAACGCCTGCAATTCCCAAAGATTTTAAACCACGAGAAATAAGGCAAACCCCGCAAACCCGCACTGGGCTGACACAGGGGGAAACCCAGGAACGTCAAAGCCGCAGAAGTGCGAGTCCCTCAAGGACAATGAAATATGAGGGGGGGAAAAGAGGGAGGCCACAGCCTCCATCCCCAGGGAAGGGGGAGGAGGGAGAAGGGCCGCGAAGCAGCAGCAGGCCCGGGCACCTCACCTTCGGCCAGCACCTCGTCCACCGTCACCTGGCAGCGGCCGATGCTGAACACCCGCCCGATGTAGCCGCTGCCGGGGCCGCCGCTGCCGCCGCCGCCGCCGCTGGCGCCCGAGCCCGGGCCGGAGCCCCCCTGCTCCCGCCGCGAGTCGAAAAACTTCTTCATGGCTCAGGGC
>NW_020450827.1:3013391-3033623 GCF_003343035.1 Apteryx rowi | reverse complement strand
GCCGCGGAGGGGCGAGCGACCCTACTGAGGGGGGTGGGGGGGGTGTAATGGCGGCGGCCGGCCCCGCCGCGCGGCATCCTGGGAGCGGTAGTTCCGGCGGGCGCCGTGGCGCCCCCCGCCCCCGCGCCGCGGACTACAACTCCCGGCAGGCAGCGCAGCGCAGCGCGGGTAGCCCCGTTATGCGGGGCCCTGAGGCGATGAAAGGGGGGGGGGGGCTTCTCACATCTCTCCGTCTCCCCCTCTCCTCCTGTCCCCGCCGGCGGGGACGCGCTCTCCGGGCTGCCCCGGGGCGCCGGGGGCACTGGAGGGGCGGCGGGCTCCATGTGCTCCCCCCCAGCTCCGAGGGAGAGCGCGGGGCCGGGCTGCGCGCAGAAATCCTGTCAGGGAGGGCCGCGGTCCGCGCCGGGCGCGCGCGCTCTGCGCCGCCACGAGCGGCCGTTAACTGCATTTGTACACATGGGTTTTCTCAAGGGTGCACTTACGCCTTGACATTTTCCTGTCATAATAATAAAAACTCTCTGCCGTGACATCTTGTCGGGAAGCTCAAGGCTTGTCTTCATGCAGGCCCTGCTTGCACCTGATTGAGAATCTCAAAAAAAAAAACCCCAAAAACAAGTACACACTAAAGAAAATAACTCCTCGCCCCCAAACTGTACCTGGGCGGGGAGCAAAGAGCTGGTCGAACAAAGGGACTCGGCCGTACCCTGAAATCTCAAAATTTGGCGAGTGTTTTAAATCTATTGTGGCTGATTTTGTGCAGCCTGACTCAACACTATTTCTAAGTGAATTCACCAAAATCGGATGTTTGTTTAGTTTCCTGTTTCAAAGCAATTTGGGGGTTTTATAGAGGCCTCCCGGGTGCTGATCTGCGGGTGCTCAGAACCTTTGAGGACACGATGCGTCCACGCACCCAAAGCACTCACTGACCTTAGCATATGGACTCCAGGACTAAACCTCAGATTTACTGTTAAATTCTGTCTTTTTCCTCCTGCCCGCTCCAGTACACATCTAGTTTGCAAGCTTGCAGTGAGATGTTCATAAGCAGCGATGTGGCTAATCCAAGGATTCCCAAACCCACGAGTCAGACTTCAAAGAATGGTGAGTTTAGTTTGAATCTTGTGAATTTTTCTTTAAAGGCACTTTGGGTTCTTTTCAGCCTTTTTCTAGTTCTCAGGACTTGGGAGAGCTTTAGATTGCCACAGCCAACTGTGTCTGCAGCAGCCATCTCTGCTTTCCGCACATGTTAGCTGGGAAGGCCAGAGCCGGGATTTTGAATGGCAAAGGGGAACATTAAACCAGCAAGAATTGGTTTTCCTAGCCTGCAACCTGGAACACAAAACCCTGCGGAGGCTGTGGCTGCGAGAGGAATGCCTCTGTGAAAGCCGTGCTCTCATGCTCTCATTCCTCAACTCTGACTGGGGCAGAAGGTGGGGCAAAAGAGGAAACCAGAATGCATTCGCATTTTCCTAATGACTATTATTTCCTGTATTATGGTAATAACTACAGCCATCGTGCTAACAAACCCCAGTCCCAAGTGTACAGGCCAGGCAGGCCCTGGCTATTGTGGGCTGGTAAAAATGTTTACCCTGAATTTTGTTTTAAGAAAGAGAACTGTAATGAAAACAACTGAGTAGCTAAAACACCCTGGAGAATATGTCGGGAAGCAATGTGCAAGTGAAAGAAATCACAAGCTTTGTACTGTTCTTTTTCCTGCATTGCTACCTTGCTTGAATGGGCTGGCTTTGGGGCACAGGCTTCCAACAGTGCCGAGAAGATGGGATCAGCATGTTGTAAATGGATCTAATTGCTTTTACCAATATTTGGAGACTTTTAAGATCCATATTATTGTGAAAGTGGCTCCCAGCATAAGCAAATAAAATTGTTGGTGATAGTATTTAGCGTATGTTTTATACACAGATCTAAAACTGCTTTACTAATGTAAGCATTGCTGTACAGTTGCTTTTCTGCTGAGCCACTGTGCCTCTCCAGTACAGTTAACTCTACACCTCTTCCATCATCCTTATTCTCAGCAGGTCTTGTAAATAAGGCCCTACAAGCTGCCTCTGTAGACCTCAAAGGCCTCCTTGACCACCGTCATTCACACATAGTTTGCAGAGTGCTGCAAAGTTGCTCCAATCTTTACATGATTTTCACATCTCATTTACAAGACGCTTTTGGTCCACATGGTTGGAGCTGCCATCATTTGAGAAGTCAGTTAACACAAGTGTGAAAGCAGTCCTCTTTTTATTTAACAGGCATTTAATCTTCATTAAATCTTGTTCAGTTTTGGTTTGTGGCTATACGATGGGTCACCAATGGGGAATACAGAAGGTTCACTTGCCCTTCAGATGAAGTATGAACTGGGGAAAGTGTGGGTTCTATCCAGGTTGTTTTCTTTCTTTTTTTTTTTAATTGGTCTAACCTATGAAACATCCCCAGTCATTTATTAAGACTGAGGTAAAATAACCAGTGCCAAAGAGAGTCCTACAGTCAGTGATTTCTGGGGACTCTGCAGAACTGAACAATTTCCAAGAAAATCAGGCATCCCTGTACAGTACAGGGAAATGACTCATTTCCAGCTAAGAAAGATAAAACCTACTGCCATGCAGAGGGCTTGCAGATGCACTGCTGAACATCCTGACTAGGCACTGAGAACCGCTTTTTTTTAATGCACCTGACTGTGCTAGGGTATAATGCAGGTCAGTGTCAGACCCGTGTGCGGCTATGAGGCCCTGATGTTCTTGCCACAAGCACTCACAAACTTCCTTGGTGACTGTTTTGGGGAGCAGAAGTATGGCAGAAGCAGATCCTCAGTTGCAGATGCTGATGCCATTCTTTATTCCAGAAAACATGAGGTGCAGCTGCATTGCTGCAATCTCAGTGACCTTCATAGGGATCAGAGAGAACTGAGCCTGAAAGCTTTACATGAAAAAGCTAATCAGTGATTGCCAGCAGAGACGTGATCAAGTCCTTTTCCCATGTAAGCCTGGTGCCTCTCCAGTGTGCTCTTTGGAGTTCTACCACTGCACAGAGAAACTCAGTCCAACTAATACTATCAACCCTAAACGCCACAATTTAGTTTCTAAAATCCCGTGAGGCTGGTTTTAAAATATTTGAGGCCTGGTGACATAGTCAGCAGAGCTGTTTGCCTGCATATTATCCGTTTGATTCCTGGCTCCCCTATACTACTAACAGAATGCATTCAGATCCCTGGGAGAAGAAACAGGGAAACATTAATATGGCTGCATCCTTCTTGATCAAACTTTCCAGACAGCTCAGCATTTTCTAAATAAAAACATAAGTTTGGAAATGTTTCACGTGAATAACCTAAAAGCTAGGGAACACTGACCTCTTCTGGGTATTTCTGCAAGTGACAAAGAGGTAGAAAAGAGCCTGCTTAGCTGTATCTGGTTATACCTAACTATCAGGAGGCAGCTCTGTCCTGGAGGCAAGTGGGATCCATCCCCACTAGAGTTATAAACCTCACTCACTGAAATCTTCCTTTGCTATTCTGTTCTACAGGGGTTGCATAAAGCAGAGGAGGTAACATGTAACAAGTTACAGCATGTAACAAGCTTTCATGGTTTCCCTTTTCTCCCCCTAACACTTAGGTTACAGAGCTCTCCAGCGCTGTGTACCTGTGCAGTACCTCCAAGTGGGAATTTCGCTGGCTATAGCCAAGCTCACGAAGGCAGGCATTGGGCAACCTCAGTTTTGCATGAAGAGAGGCAGGCAGAAAAAAGTCACGAGATCCTTTACAAGGTAATGGCCATTTTTTCTGTGCTCAATGCCTAACAACTAAATGTTCTCATCCTGTTACTTTTATCTTCATAAAGATGTTCCCTTAACCATTCTTTGTGTTATACATATATGCACATGCATGCACACAACTCTACTACAAAATTTTCTACTGAGATTCCCACCAACTAAAAACATTAGAGTCACCATTCTGTTTTTCTCTCTCTTTCTCTCTCTACCTGTCTATATGTATCTCTATATCTCTATCTTCTGGAATCCAAGGTTTTCTTTTAAGTGCATAGTAACAACCCACAAAAACTACCAGTATGACCAGCGTAAACTATCATCTTTCTTTGCCATCCCCAAGGAAAGGCAAGCTCTCAAGCATACTATCATCTGGGTAGTAATTTGCCTATGGTTGGAGTTCTGCAGATGAGCAAAGCAGCGCAGAAGGAAGATTCCAGTGCTCATGTCTGTATTTTACTTATTTAAAAATTAAAAGTGTCTGTTTCTCATATGCTCCTGTTTGCCCTTGCAAGCTATACTCAATAATTCCAGTGATGGCTACATTTCCTGCAGCTAGGAGCCAACATCTTCCACTAGTGTTAATGCCACTAATGGCCAATCTATAAATAGACATACATGGAAATAACTAAACAGGCTGAAGACTGTAGGCCCACGCTTATTTGGCGCAATACTGTGCATAGCCTGGATTGATATTGCTCACATCAATAGAATTGACCACCAAGTCAAAAAAGGGCAATATTTCTCCAGGAGTATGACTTTGCACTACAAATATATGCTGTTGATTAGAGCCAGTATCATTATATGAAGACAGGTTTGCAGAGAGGCTCTCACTAAGAAGGGGTTTATCAGCTGTGTTTCGAGTGTCTGGGTCCTGAGTGCACCCACAGGCCTTAATTGTCGCAGCTGGTCTCACCTGGGCCCCCACCCTGCACCCTCTGCCTGTGGCCCAGGAGCTCTATTTAAGCTCAGGCCCAGGCAGCTCACTGTTCATTTGAGGTATGTTGTAGGTAGTTCTGTCTCTGGTCCTGTCTTTTGATTTCCCTGGATCAGCTTTGGGCTTTGGTTCCGAGTCATTTTTGTCTGTTGCTGCCTGGATTTTCTGGGTGGGTTGTGGACCTGCTTTGTTACTTGATTTTTTTTGTTAGGTGATAGTGGTTAATGAAGCCTGTTATTGCTCCAGACTCTGTTTGGGAGCTATAGGACTGAGGTCCTCCTGGGTATGGTTTTTCTCCAGTGCTGAGGTTTTCCCTTAGCTCATTTTTCCTTGCAGAGTGGCTCTGCTCTTCTTGTTTCATGGTACAAGGTACCCTATATTGTTAGAGCTTTTTAGTATGCTACTCTTTTCCAAGCACTCCATCAGCTGGTGAGCTTCTAAATTCATCCTATGAAGAGATCAATAGATGTGTGTTTTAAAACTTCTCCTTAACTGGACAGTCATAGTTTTGATTCCCCTCCTGGAGCTGGGATATAAGCAAATTACAGGACTAAGTATGATAAGGCTACAGAGAAGCAGATATTAATTAAGGAAGAAAAATGAAAGCTACTCATTTCCTCTTCAGAGTTGTATGTATACTAATTAAAGTAAACATTCATTAAACCCATTAAGTGAGATTTAGGCTTGATAATGCATTTAAGGGTGCTGGAAGCAATGGCACAGCAGTTCATAGCCTGTGGCTTTGGGGAAGGAGGGATTAGGTTGTCCCACAAATAATATATAGCTTCAAAGTTGGCATTAGGAGTTTCCCTGACTGAATGTCTCTGCATGAAGTTGGCAAAAGCCCTAAGGCCTGGGGCTTAAACGCTATCAATTAGTCTTGATACTGGAGACTTTTTCAAGATGAAATAATTATATTTGTACAAACTGCAATGTGGATGCAATTATAGTGGTCTAGCACATCTTTTGTTTTTATTGTAAATAGAGTATATCAAGATGAGCAGTTTAATACTGGCTGGATTGTATCCATACTAGGTGACGTCTTCCCATAAAGTAATGGGAATGGCTCATCGAGGCCAGGCAACACTAGCTAAGGCAAAGACTCCTGTGGATCTTCTACCACGGCCTGTGCTTTAAACTATACTGGGGACATCAAAGCAGACTTGTTCTCTGCAGTTTGGCTTGAATGGAAGGTAAGACAGCCTGAGCAAGTTGGATCAGAAGCCTGTAGGCTGTGGTCCAATCCTTTGTATGACTGCAAGGGGCTCTTCTGAGGTTCGTGTTGCCTCACAAATGCTTTACCATCTTCACAGACCCATTTCAGAGCTGTTTGCTGATTCCAGTCCTTTGCTGGATGGCATTCAATAATGCAGGCAGCTGACAAAGCCTTCAGACAACCAATGGCTCAGAACTGTTTGCTTTCCCTGCTGCTTATAGTCTTCTTTTATTAAAGAAAACACTAGACTGGGCTGGTGGCCAAGCACAGCTTTAAGTTACTCTGTAAGAATGGCAGAGTGTGGGGGTTTTTTGAGACTGTGTTGATGTGGCATATGCTGTGGGTCAGCGGCGTGGAAAGCACTGAGCACTGCAGCACTCGAGACACTGCTACAGTTGTCACTGCTCTGAATTGTGATGGCACCTGGGATCCTCACTCGTGGGCCTGGGCCATGTGTGCCTGTCTACAGAGCGCTCAAACAACCCTGTCTTAAAAAGCTTGTAACTGAAGCACATGTAAAATGGTGAGTTTGACTCCTGTCTCTTTCATCCAGCCGCCCATGGATGTTGCTCCTTATAGTTTACTTTCTGAGGCATTAAGACCTCCCTGTTTAAATGGTCTGTCATAGAACCTGTTTTAAAGGAGCTTAAGGTTAGGGGGATTTCCTCAAAGTTCCCCATTCCCCCCCCAATTCCCTCTTGGCCTCACATGACATGTATATTTATGTAATCAGACCAGGTCTATCCAGAGAGCACTTTGCATTGCAGTACTGGTACACTATGCTCAGGGTTTCGTAAAGCCCTATCTCAACTTGCAGGAGGTGAAGTGTTGCATGTTCCCTTGGTAGTGCCGACTGTGTAAAAGCAATGTTTCTAACGGCTACAGTAATGGATAAAGAATTGGAACACATTCATTTCATTTCTTGGGTGAATCACTGTATTTCAGTCTTCCCACCCGCCAATAAACATTGCTTAGTGAATTCTGGGAGTGAGTTTGTCACCTTCCTTCCTCTCTGTTTACAGGCCTTTCTGCAGAAAATGGACCAAAAGCTTCAGGCTGATTTCCACCCTCATCTCCATATCTGACTTTTCCTAGGGTCTTTTCTAAATCATTTCTACACCAGGGTTACCCCTGCTTTGTGGAAACAGATGTTTCATCTTATACAGTGCTGACCTGGAGATAAGGAGACATCCGTGCTGTAAGCATCAAAAGTGCCCCTACATCTCTGCGGGAATTTAAAATCTGCAGTTAGCATTATGATTTATCCTGTATTAATATGTAGGATACGAGATATCTTTACCTTGTTACAAGCACATGAAAATCGGTGCTCCAGGAAAGCAAACACTGAGTTCTGGCCTCCACCCTAACCTTAGCCACTTGCTGCTAGGGAGGCTGTGCTTTAACTGAACTACAGCATTGCAACATAGCTCTGAGAGCGCTTGTGCAACAGTTGAATAACCCCATTCTTCAGGGGCTGTTGATGCCAGACTGCTAATGCTTATGTATAAAAATGAGCCTTTCTTTATTAACTTCTCTGAAAACACCTATATAATCTCCAAAGACCTGAATCCTGGAACCACTCAAATCTGTGGGAGTCTGGAAGTCATTAGACTTCATTAGTATCGGGATTTGGGCCTCAGTGAATGAGGCAGGGCAATATCACTGAAGGTAGAAACGGGTATGTACCGATCAGATGACAATCTGAAAATCTCTCCTTCCACATCAGGCTCCTCAACTCTTTGCAGTACAAATTTAAAAGGCCAAATCCTTAGAGCAAAAATACAGATGCTGCCATTTTGTGAGAGGTTTGGCTCTGTTCTCATTGCGAGACCAAGAATAAATACCTCCTGCTTAGCAGGCTGGCTGCTTGAGCTCAATTTATTTACTTGCTTTAATGTCTACTGCCTTGTCCTTCTGTGACCTTTAATTTTCATTATGGCTTTTGCAGAGGTGGGAATACTGCAGGACTGCGTGGGAATGCGGAGCAGGTATGAAACCAAATAAGCTGTGGGTATTTGGATAACGTGGTAACACGAGGGGTTAAAACAGCGAATGGGACAAAGGAAGTCTCAATGAAGAAAAAACAATGCACTTTGTCACATATTACACTGTGACAGGACTTGTGGGGTTGTCCATGACTGTCCCTCTTCCGACAGCTCAGTGACATAAATTAGCAACCGATAGTGTTCCCGTAAGGGCGAGCACATGCTTCTATACTGGGCCAGACTCTTAGCTGGTGTAAAGCAGCGTAATTTTGGTGGATCTTTAGCAGCTCCAGTCTAGAATCTGTGTGGACAATTTTAAATAAGAGTTTATTTGTTCAAGTCAGGGGTAGAGGGCTCAGGTTTGCTTGCATTTATGCTGTGTAAAAATAGGCTAATGTTGGCCTTAGGCTGGGTTTGAGGAAGCAGATGCTAAATTGGGTGCTGAGCACGTGTGTATGGAAGGGAAGGCAGAACAGCCCCAATTATAATGTCCTGTCCACACTGTGAATTGTAGTCAAGGCCTAGTGCTAGACTTTGCAAGGAAAAGACTCTGCAATGGAAAGGGGCTGTGACTTGAACCCTGCTTTCCAGTCACCCTCTGCTCAACGTTCCCCCGTGAATGTCAGCGGGGAGCAGATGCTGGCGGGCCTCTGTGGGGCTGTTCTTGGGAGCCGGAGCTGTAGTGGGAGCTATAATAAGCCAGCTGCACAGACATGCTCACTGGAGCACGGCCTGCATTCATCTAAGCTGCTAATTTTAGGTCTCTTCCAGCAAAAGTGTGTGTGTACAAGGGGATGGTGTGCAGCTGTTATATGAGCTGGAAACGGGAACCTGAGAGAGGTGATTTACCTGCTGTAACAACTGTATTTTTGACATTAGAGAAACCAAAGCCCTGAGGATAAAGTGAAGACAAAGATGCATTATTTTATTGCAAGGTTAAGTTGTCTCTGTCAGTTTTGATCCTGGCTGACCTTGGCAGCTTCACCAGAGGGCAAAACTGAAGCCCCTTGTCTGGAGTGTTCTCACTTCAGGACAGTGCTATTTATTAGGGGGCAAAAATAATCATTCTTAGAAAAATCATTGCTCTTTCAGCAGTGATTAAGTCCTCAGACAAGAGGGAATCCGTACGGAAGACCTGGAGAGGTGCTGCAGGAGCGAAGGAGAGATGCAATACAGGTAAGAAATGCTCACAGACCACATGGGAGGGGGGCAGTCCTCTGGATTACAACCAAATGTTTGCGGAAGGGCAGAGGGAGGGGATCGGGGCTGGATTGCTTTCCTGTCAGCTGGGTGAGAAGCTGCTTGGCTCCAGGGAGTCCCACCCCACTCCAGGGCGGGGACTCTTTCTCTTCCTAGGAAAGCGGAGCAGAGCTCTCCCCATCACTGCCAAGGCACCCGCTTGGGACAGCAGGTGAGTGCCAAATTAACTGCAGGGTCCCCCTTGGTGTGGGGAGGGGGTTGTGCCACTAGAGGTGCCAGGGTGCAATGCCAAGTCCTAGTCCCGCTTGGCAGTGCGCAGTGTGCAGCTCGTAGTGCGGCTGTGCGGGAACAGGACAGCCTCTGGCGGGGTGAACGCCCTGTTGCTTGGCAGTGCCAAGGCGTCGGGGTGCAGGGCCAGGCCTGCTGGGGCGGGTCTGGGGTGAGGGAGGACAGGGAGCTGGGCAGTGGGAAGGAGGAACACGCCTGACTTCCTAGGCACAGAAAATGCGGAGTTTGCTTTCTTTCTGCTTCTGCTGTGCTCTGTGGCAAAGCTGGTGTCCTCCCTGCAGGGTGCTGGCAATGGGAGGGCAAGGCAGTGTTTTTTTA
The DNA here is from genome assembly GCF_003343035.1 of Apteryx rowi. NCBI lineage: Eukaryota > Metazoa > Chordata > Aves > Apterygiformes > Apterygidae > Apteryx > Apteryx rowi. The sequence goes on along the minus strand of NW_020450827.1, from coordinate 3,023,917 downwards.
AAGTGGCTCTGGGTGCGTGCACAGGGAGAAGTGAGGAGTACAAGGCTCCAGCTCTAACTCAGAATTAGGTTTTATTCCTTTTGAGGGCAGTGGCAAGACCAAGGTCATCATGTGGGAGCTTCTAGGCCGTTTCAGCTGCCTTGGGGCTCCCATGCAGAAGAGAGGTCCTTTCCTGAGCTGCAAACTCTGGGCTGGGATCAGGGTCACTCAGCCTGCCGTGAGCCTGAGACCTACAGCAGGGCACCCTGCCTCCCTGAAATGCAGCTAGCGAAGGAGGGAGCAGGCTGTATCCAGCACGCTGGAAACAGCTGGCGGCATCAGAGCTGTGGAAAAGCTGACTTGGTGCAGGGTGTGGGTTTGTGTTCTAGTAAACGTGTGCCGAAGAAAGAACTAGTCAAACAAGTCCAGTGTCTGCCCTGCCAGAGAATGGGTCCCCAAAACTTTGTTTTCCATTTCAAATGCTAGCTGTAGGTCTGTCACCATGTCTATACACTCAGGAAATTTGGAGCAAAATACCTGTTTAAATCCTGTTCAGGAGTGCTGCTTGCTGGGAACTGCGTGCTCTGGATATAATCAGGGAAACTTGATTCAAAGCAAGCCTAGATTTGAAATGGCCAGAACACAGGATACAGTTTATGTTGTTTTCTGATAGCTGATCCAGGATAAGCTCAGTTTTTAGAGGACACTATTGGGGAAAGCTAACTACCTGGTTATCTGAGAAAGCTAGACAGGAGGAGATAATCCACAGAAAAATTCTGGCTAATGGGAGGAGATGCCTCATACACCTGCACTCTGTCATCCTGCCACAGTGTTTTGAGTCTGTTCTAAGCCTGGGCACAGGGCTTACTGTATCAGCAAGCCCAGGCCTTTGTAATAGTTGGAATCAAATAAAAACATCAAGACAGGGATTAGCCAGAGCACTGCAGCACATACTAGCTGGCTTTTTGCATGCATACTTTAATTCCTCAAAATATAGAGGAGTTAAGTGCTGCTCCTATCCTAAAGCTATTTTCTTTCCTGTTTGAGCTGCAGGCTGGGAGTTCTGTTAAAAAGCAGAGCACTGTCAAATCTGAGTGAGCTCTCGTACACTGAGTGACGTTTTCCTCTGTACTATCAAACAGGGTGGCTAGTCTTTAATCGAACAGTGCAAATGCCCCAGCCTGAGCTGTTCATGGAGACTCCTTCCTCTGTGAAAGGGGGCAACAGTGTTAAATGGCAGGGACTATTGCTAGAGAACCTAGTCAAACTGCCAAGTGCTTTGGCCTGTAACTTCACCGTTTTGACCGTTGATGATTTCTTCGGTGGGACCACACGCATGGCAATATACTGGGAGCAAAAAAGCAGTTGCAGATTGTGGGGTAGGGTTGGCATTGCTGCCTCCTGCAGTGCTCTACTCCCTATATTAGCAGTGACTTTTAAGCTGGATGAAGAAACTGGAATCTTACAACAGAAATGTCATACTCTGACTAGACTGTGTTTAATGGATCTGTAATTTCATATTCAGTGGCATTTGCCCTTACACCAGTAGGCACATCCTTTCCTCATGCTTTTTTTCTGCCATCTCATTTACACTGAAAAATTTTTCCTGCCTCCCTCTTGTCTTTGTTTTGCCCTCTAATCTACTCGCAAGCCAGCTGCTTTAATATCCCTGCTTTTGTGTACAAACAAACTGAATGATAAGACCAGCATCAAAAAAAACCCTCTGAAATTCTAAGCCATTACCTATTGTCTAGCTAAAGCAAATGATAAAGCTGACTATTTATGTAAAAGATTAGGCTAGATCAAAGATCAGCTTTTTTTCTCTGAGGGTCTAGGTCAGAGTTTGCCCACTGAAATCTATATCCTCTAAAAGAAAATGAACTCAGCACTAACTTTACCATGTGCTACCTAACTGCACGTAACGCACAGATTAACCAGAGAGTACTCAGGAGTGCCTGTACAGAATGGATCTATGGCCAGCGTCATACTGAGAGCAGCTTGCCTGGACAGCACACTGTGGTGGTATTCTGGAGTCATGTGAAGTATGAGCAAAGCTGCTGCTGTTCTTGCACAACTGGCTGGGCTCATTGATAGCAGCTGTTAAGCACCATGAGCAAGACTAGGGGGAGATGATCTGTCAGCCCTTGGCCTCACTGCTTCTGCTGAAGTACTTTATAATGCAAGAACACTTGCTTGTGTTGTGTTTAACTTCAGCTGCAGGGAAATAAACTTTATCCTAAGACCTGGGTCTTTTCCTGTCTTGTCTTCTCTTCTATGGACCAGGGATGTGGGAAAAGACTTGGGCGGGAGTGAAGAGAAGTGTTTGTAGGAGTAGGCCCTATGCATGAAAACAACAACCTATGAGCAGAAAAAATATACACCTGGGAGATGGCAAATAAACTATATCTATATATTTTTTCTTCTTCGTGAGAGGTTTAACAAACTGCAGTCCTACAAGGAATTACACATTGCATCAAACCAAGGAGATGCTGAATACTGCAATCTTAAGGAAGAGGGAAACGGAAAGCCAGCTATCCCAGCCCTTGAGTGAGGATGTCCTTTGCATGCTTGTCTATGCCCTGGTGTTGTCCCTGCCTCCCAGGGAATAGCTGTAAGTGCTGTTGGAGCTGTGCAGATGCCCTCACTCTGACTGACCTCCAGGCTCTTACCGGGCAAGGTCAAAGTTAGCCATGAGTTTGGAAGGGGATGGCAATCAAGTTGATCTTCTCCGGCTCCCGTGGCAATGTTATTTGCTTCTCCTTGCAGCCTCAGCTAAGCTGTACTGCTAATAACAGAAGTTTCTTAAATACTAGTGCTAATCATCTGCTTGTGCACCACATCCCTCTTTCAAAGACAGCCTTTGTGGAGCAAACACCCTGGACCTCTCCCATTATAAACCAGCCTTTGTTAGTACAGTACAAAGCAGGACCGGCAATTCTGAGCCGCAGTCACTGTGGGCGTTCGGTAGGGCTGTTGGCGAAGCCTTGCCTTTAGGCCTCAGAAATGAGGTGGTTATAATCCTGCTTCACAGTAGCAGTTACTTAACCAGCCCCATTAACTGGCAAGGGTAGGTATGTTCTATTAATTATCTGCTAGAAAACTAACAGTCCTTCTGTTTTTTATTACAGGTGTCTAACTGCCTAGGGACTTGGACAATAACAGATTGACTAAATACTGCAGCTATGGTGAGTGTGCTTGCTTCCTGTACCATGTTGTGCCAAGCATTTGCTCTGATCAGATAAAAGTGGGGAGTGTAGCTCAGATAAAGATACAGACTGTCATTGTCTGTCTCTTTGTGGGGGGTAAGTTTATCTCTTCCCTCTGTTTCCTCATACTAGGGGCGAATGACCCACGCTTCTGGGCTGTTCCCCTTTGGGAGTTAATGTAAAATGCAGATATCGATTCGTGAGACACAGATGTCTCCTGATAAACTCCCTGGGTATATTATTCTTCGCAGGTTCAACCTGCACCCTCATCTACACAGCAGTTATCCCTGTGCGTGTTATTGAAAGCTTAACCTGCGCTAATGTTAATCACTGTTTTGCTGTTGATGTTCCTGGGAACACAGACTGATACGTAAGAGACAGAGTGTAGTCCAGCAGAAATGGCTCCGGACAGGAGAAACCTGTTTGTGAAATGCTGTTGTATGCAAAACACTGCATTAAATGTCACACAATTTTTTTTACAGAATAATGGTCCTTGCCTGCCATTAGAGAAGTCAGGAATAGGGTTTTGTGACCAGCTTCTTTTATGATTTATGTGGAGCTGGGAAGAAGTAACAGCTGGATTGAACAAAGATCTCAGGTTGTCAGCCTTTATTTAATTGAAAAACAGATGCTACACAGGTAGCAATAAGGAGGTATTTTCTCCTTTTAGTTGTGCTACTGTGGCTTATTTCTTACGTAACAGGGAAGTCCCTTTAGAACAGACTGTTTCTCTTCAGGGTAGAATGGAAGCTTCATCTAAAATCACTCAGGCTTGATGGGTGGACTTTTTTTTTGCTCTTACTGTGTTTTTTTATTATTCAACTGTACTGTATGTGTGCATCACTGAGTCTGCGTTTGATAACTCCTCTCCTGTGAATTCAGGCAACAGTCAAGGGGATCTCAAGCTTCAGTGCTGAGCAAGAAGCACAGGCACTAAGGAAAGCAATGAAGGGATTTGGTAAGTTGTTCTCCCTCCACTGTTAGACTCTCATTTTTCAGACGATTGGGAGACTTCCCACTCTGGTGGTTTGTTGGGAGGGAAGTCTAGCCATATGCATTTGCCCCACTGCATCTCCCACAAAACTCTTTGCAAAGTGAAGACAGGGATCATGCCTTCCACCTCCTGAAGTGCAGCCTCCTCTGGCGTGGATCCTGCCATTCTTTGTGTTGTAGAACACTAGAGGGCAGCCTGATCAGAAATTAGGGGTTACTTCAGAGAGGAAGCAAAGGAAGGAGTGTAAAGAGAAGGAAGGTAAAGTCAGAGCTGAAGAGACAGGACTGATTACCATGATGTGTAGTGAGGGTGATTTCCACCCCCTACTCCGTTCAACTGCTCTTAGTCTGCCTGTTTATCTGTGTATTTATACATAGACTTTGTCAGTGTTGTCTCCAGGCTGCTTATAGATATTAAAATATTAACCCGAGAAATTTGGGACACTGTATGTATTCTGAAGTGCTGCACCAATTTTTCTGATGCAGTATGAGGGCACCGAAAAGAATCGAGCGATTTGGTCATGCTGAGATTTGAACCCAACCTGAAATCCAAACTTTGGCTCTTACCTTGGCTCTCCTGCAGTATGGTACTCCTATCCTGCTGGGCTGAGGTACTTTTGTGCATTGATTTAGTCCCCAGTCCTGTCAAGAACCAGGTTGTGGAAGGGACAGAAGATGGCTAATGGCACACTCCACGCAAGACCAGAGCACGCTTCTGGTTCTCCTGCAAGCAGTCTGACTGGCTTTCATTTGCTTCTCACAGGCACAGATGAAGATGCCATCATCGAGACCTTGACCAAACTGAATGTTTCCCAACGTCAGCAAGTTCTGATCACCTATAAAACTACTATTGGCAGGGTGGGTAGGTGGTCTTCAGATATAAGTCACTGGTTTTAACTGGCAAATACAGATGCTATTTAGAGTATAGCACTTGGATGAAAAGTGAACAGCACTCCAGCCTCCACAACAGTGAGATTAACACAGTTTTTTTCCAGCTATACAGCAAAGCTTCTCTTAATCTTGTTCGCTTCAGAGCTGCTCTTCATTAGGGAGAGTTGGAGCACATGGAAATGTGGTGAATGAGTCGATTCTTTCTGTTCTCAAGGACTGTTTCTTCTCCCAACTCATTCATTCTCTCTGGCCTTCTAGGATTTGATTGATGACTTGAAGTCTGAGCTGGGTGGGAATTTTGAGAGGGTGATCATTGGGATGATGACTCCCACCACCATGTACGACGTGCACGAACTGAGGAGGGCTGTGAAGGTTTGGAAGTCTTCCTTTTTATATTGCTAAAGTTCTGGTCAATTTAATATGATGTGGCCTAATTATTTAAAAAAAATGCTGATAGCACATCAGAAACGGTTGTCATTATCATCTTGGTTCTTTTCTTGGCAATCCGTAGGGCGCAGGAACAGATGAAGGTTGCCTGATTGAAATTCTGGCTTCCCGCACAAATGAAGAGATCCGGCGCATTAATGAGAACTACAAACTTCGTATGTAGTGCAAACTGCAAGGTGTTGTAATCTTACTGCCTGAAAAGTAACTCGTGTGTGTGTGTGCGTGCGTGCACGAGGAGCGAGAGGGTCTGTTAGTCTTTGGTTTAACTGGGACAAGTTGGCCGATCCAACTACTACTGTCTGCCTACAGAGAACCTCTGAGTTAAATGGATGTCAACAGCAAAACTGCTATCGGCCTCAAGAACTAGAATGTCACCCAGAAATTACAGTGGTGTAAATAAAATGGGGGCAAGGGGGTTATGTATATCAGTTGCATGTACGCCCATGTGTGGATCTAGTAGTAGTTTAATACTGACTGTACTTCTTAATTTGGACCAGTAGCACTAGTTATGATGGCTGGGTTACAATAATGACGCCTAGAGTGCTGAGCACATTCGTATATTCACCTGGCTACGGCTAGCACGTGTTGTGGACAAACAGTGTCCAAGTGTTGGAGCTGTTACTAACAGATGTCATACATGTGTGTACTCCTGCTAGAATATGACTGTACCCTTGAGGAGGACATTGTCTCCGATACATCTTCCATGTTTCGAAGAGTCCTCGTGTCCCTCTCAACGGTAAGCCCAGTCTAAGGGAAATGGGGGTGAGTCTTTCTGCTGCTGTTGGACATGCCTCTCATTTCAGTGATGAGGTCTCTGAGGCTGGCTTTCAATTCACCTCCCACCTTCCATGCCACCTTGCCTGCGTTTCATTCAAGGAGAGGAATCTGACTCTGTGCGTGCATTCATGCCATGTGCTTTTTTTAAAATGGTCCAGTTCAAGTGGTTTGCTGCTGACTTCAGGAGGAGGCACAAATCATTCTTGAGTCAATTTTGTTTTTTTTTTTTTCTTTTATGTATTTGTAAGCTACTATTCAATTTTAAAGTCTCTTCTAAGTGGGCCTCATTACAAGTCTTCAGTAGTTTGTATTAAATGGGGAATTTGCAGGACTTGCTTCCATTAGTTGCCTTGGTGGGCTGAGTGTTTCATCCTTTCATCTCTGCAGGGAAACAGAGATGAGGGAGCATATGTGGATGGTGCCCTTGCTCAGCAAGATGCTCAGGTGTGTAGAAATTTTCATCCTGTAAGAACAGTCTGTTTTTTGGAAATAGCTGTGATCTAGACCAGCCACAGGCCAGCAATGCTCAAGTATCAAGGAAGAAAAAATCTCATGTTATGTACAGCTGAGCTTCTCAATTAGCCTTGCTTTGTCTATTAATGTTTTCAAGTGCCTGTATGAAGCTGGGGAGAAGAAATGGGGAACAGATGAGGCACAATTTATGTCCATCCTCTGTACACGGAACAGAAGTCATCTACTAAGAGGTAGGACTCTCCAGTGTCCTGCATTCTTTTTTTTTTCCTTACTTGTTTGAGGACAATACTTCTGTAGATGCTTTGTGCTTGATCAGTAACTGATCATGAACTCTTCCTGAGATAGGCCAATATGTAGAATCCAGTCGCCTACCTTTCTTTCAGATGACTTTATTCCCTTCTGAGCCAAAAGGGGACTTGAGAAAAACATCACTACAACTCACTACTGCTTCAGTCTCTAAATCGGAGATGAAGTGTGAGTCCTATTGGGGCGGAGAGGAAAGAAGCTATGTGCTTAAACTTCCTGACAAGACAGTTAATAATGAAAATGAATTCTTTCTGTGGGACAGCCCTAATTTAGCTTGCAACGTGGTGATAGTGGTACAACGTTCATGCAGAGTATGAGCAGCTTGATTTTTGCAAACTGGTATTTTGTCTTCCTCACTGTTTCTATCACTGATTCTTCTCCCTAGTTTTTGATGAATACAGAAGGATTGCTAATAAGGACATAGTAGACAGCATTAAATCTGAGATGTCAGGAGACCTTGAAGATGCTTTACTAGCTGTGGGTGAGTCTCCTGCTTTTAAACTTTGTCTACAAAGTAATGAAATAGAGATGCTGTCTCTTGCTCTGGCCTGCTGTTTACATAGCTTCAGGAGGCAGACGTGAGACATGTCCTGTTGCAAGCCGTACTGTTTTACTCTTTGCAAATGTAGTCAGGTAAGAAAGCTCTATGCTTTATCGCATTGTTTCCTTTGCCAAGAGACGCTTTGGTGACTGACAATTGCTGTCGGGGAGCATTAAAACATTAAACAAAACACTGCTGTGCACCGGGCGAGGGGACACCAGTTCATGGCGGGTCACTGTGGTTGTCTGTGTTGTACTTGCTGTTGGTCAGCCCTGGACTGCTCCATCACAGAGACACCTCCACCAGGAGAAGGTTTGGAAAACCTTTTCCTTCAGTTTCCGTCGGCCTTAATTCTCTTGTTCTTGCCTCTTTACAGTAAAGTGCACACGGAATAAACCTGCATATTTTGCTGAAAGATTGTATAAATCCATGAAGGTAAAGAGCTTTCAGTATGAGATTGCTTTTTCTTTCCTTGCCTTTCCATGCTGGAGTCTGTAACATGACAGCAGTCATTACATAGAGAGGAACTCCACTGTTAACTGGGGAAAAAATAGTCTGAGCTTTTCCTTCCGGAGGCTCAGAGCAACATGATTTCCAGCAGCACTCTGTTAATGTGAGAATGCTCTAAATGGGAGCAGATCCCTTGCAAGACCCAGCAATAAAACCTTTGTCTGCAGCAATGATTTATCCAAAATGCTTTGTAAATGTACGTGGTTGGTTTGCTTCTTTAGGGCTTGGGAACAGATGACAATACACTGATCCGAGTGATGGTGTCCCGCTCTGAAATAGATATGTTGGATATCAGAAGGGAATTCCTGACCATGTATGGGAAATCTCTCTACTCCTTCATTAAGGTAAGCTTTTCAGTGGTAGAAACGGAACTGGATTTGCGAAGTAGCTTAAAAGAGAGAGAACCTCACTTGGCACCTATTGTGTATTTTAGTTAGAGGAGCTGAAATTAAGTAGATGTTTATGTACTGAAAACATTCCTGAATGTTCTTAATTCATATACTGCCAAAAAGGATACAAACCCTACAAGAAATTGTTTGTGCTGGAAATGATCCAGCCTTTCTATATTTTTAGCTGTAAAACTAATCACATGTTGTTTTGTTCTTCTCTCCAGGGAGACACCTCAGGAGATTATAGGAAAGTTCTGCTCAAACTCTGTGGTGGGGAGGATTAAAGGATGCCTGGTGTACTGCCTGGGTGATGGGAAACAGTAATCATAAGGATTCCTCTCTCTTTCCAGATAGCTTAGATTATTGCTATGAGTATTGACTTAGGTTAGTTAATGCTCTGATTAGATAACAATTTTTAATAACTTTACAATTCAAGTTGATAACAGCTTTAAAATTCAAGTTGACTCTTATGATATGCTTTTATGCTTGGCACACCTGTTTTTCTACTAATTTGGCTAGTAAAACCTGACTTGAGCTGAAGGCCGTAACCAACTCTGTAAGAGCTAAACATGTTTCCTGATGAGCTGTCCCTCTGCCATTGCATTTGCTAGCAAAACTTATTTATCAGCTGAAGCAAACTTGGATGCAGAATGTAGGAAGCCACAGAGGAAAAAATTAACCTAATCAATATAGGGAGAGCACAGAATGCAGGCTTGCTTCAGTTTTGCAAGATAATTCAAACACAATCACCCATCTAAAATACAAGTGTTTAAATCTAAATTTGCCCTCTGTTAATGTGGAGCATTAACAGACTTGATACACTTATATATGTGTGTGTGTGTGTATATATATATATATATATATATATATAAATGCCTATAGATCAGAAGGTAGGGAAGATGTCACTGGTGACATTAGAAGAAACAGGTCAGCCCTGTACTCCTGGTCTTATCTACTTGACTTGTGGGAGTGTGACTTTTCCTGAAGTTATCTGGGTTATTACAAGCCCTTACTGGAGATAAAGCAGTATCATTGGAATGGTGCCTTTTCAGGGAATGACCTGTCCCCACAGCTGTATCTCATCAGCCCTGCCTGGTGCCTTGCACAGGGGTAGGAGGATGCCTTGCATGGGGGTAGCTTCCTGTATCGCACCAGCGCTAGCTGGTTGTAGTCCTTGATAACACTGTGGTAGAGGGTCCGGTTGTTGTGCCTGTGCCCGACTTGGACTCCCACACCGACTGCTGAAAGCAAGCTTCCTCCCAAACTCTATGCCACTGCTTTTTGGGCTGAGCCTCCTTGTCACTACACTGTGGTGGGTGTTTGGATTTGCAGGCTGCTTTGGTCGTTGCGAAGGCAGCACACACCGAGGTTAGAAGCTCATATGGCCCGAACCCAATTCTGCTGCTCGCTTGGCTCTAAATTAAGCTTCTCTTGACTTGATAGGAGATACTTCTGTGCCTTCAGCTAAAAAATCACGTTGTCTCTCTTTCTCCCTGTTTTAATTGTTGGAGATACATTCCCTAGCTGTGGGGGGAGAGGGGACAGAGCTTTTTAAAGTCTTTAGAAACCTGCTCAATAAAAGCAGAACTTTTTACCCTGTGCTCCAGATGCACTCAGGCTCTGTGCTTAAATGCTTCGTGTTACGTTGCTGAGTTTTTTTTAAATCAATAAACAAGACGTTTCTCTACCTCCTGCTGCTGCTGTGGCTGCTGAGGCGGGGAGGGGCCAAACAAACGGGGGCGGATCCGTGGTTTTGCGCTTCTGCGCCTACCCGGGGCGCTGCTCCCCGGGCGGGCACCCGGTGCTGGGCGGGGGGGGGTCGCGGAGCCCACGTGGAGCCCCGCGCATGCGCGCATGGAGGGGGCTGCCTGCCCGGGGGCGCAGGCGCAGCCCGCCCCCTCTAGGCTCCGCCTCCCTCGGCGCGCAGGCGCGCAGGCGCCGTGACAATGGCCGCCGGCGGCCGTTGCTGAGGCGCCGCCGTCGCCGCCCGCGGCGCCTTCCCCGCTCCTGCCC
>NW_020450827.1:2967253-3013191 GCF_003343035.1 Apteryx rowi | reverse complement strand
AGCGACAGCGACGGCGAGGCGGAGCGCGAGGAGCGGCTGCTCAACACCCCCCGCAGGTGCGGCGCGGCCGCGGCCGCTCGGGGCCCGCGGCGGGAAGCGCGGGAGCCGCCGCCGAGGGAAGGGACGGGGCGCGGGAGCCGGCGGGAAGCAGCGGGAGGAAGCGCCGGGGAGGGCAGCCGCCCCCGGGGGGCATCGGCGGCCCCCGGCTGCCGCGGGGAGGGGAAGCGTCGGGCCTGGAGCGGGGAGAAACTCCCCGGCTCTGCCCCGAGGGCCTCTCTGTGACAGGGAGGCGTGATGGAGCGCGTCCCCGCTTGTCTTTCCACGCAGGAAAAAGCTGAAAAGCACTTCCAAGTACATCTATCAGACGCTCTTTCTGAACGGTGAGAACAGCGATATTAAAATATGCGCTCTGGGAGAGGAGTGGAACTTGCATAAGATATATTTGTGTCAGGTAAGCCACTTCTTTCTTTCATATTTGCCCTACTTGCAGCCAGCACTAAGTTTTTGATAAATAAGAGAATAGTTTGTAAATGTCAAGCATGAGTTCATATTTTTCATCTTATTTTTTCCCCCTTATTCTCTTTCCTGAGTTGTAACTCTTTCTGTGGATGCAAACAGTTAAACAGTCTATGTTGTACTTTAAGTGCCTCTGGTAGCAACAGGAGGAAGCATAGCTGTCACCTCATATTTTGGTTTCTTTTGTTGCATCTTGCTGTTGAACTTTAGAACCTACTTGTTTTGACTTTGGCCTAGCTTTTGTGAAAGCAGTCCTGAGAACTGTCTTTTGGTGACCCTAGGACACGTCCTTGTGTGCTAAGCAAAAAGCTGAGAGAGAGTATCCTGTGTTGTTAGTGTTATTGCAGAGCAAAGAAAGCGCTTCCAGAATGGACTTGTAAAGCACATGCCAACCTAGCTCAAATTTACTGCCCGCTGGGACTCAAGCATAGGAAGCCAAAGCAAAAGCATGTTGTCGATAGCTGGTACTCTGTATATGTGCTTTTGAATGAACTGTAGAGGTTTGCGTGCATGATGTATGTGCTGTTGACTAACTGCTCTACTTTGCCTGCTGATTTGTTTTTCAGTGATACAAATAGCCATGGTCTTCTCTGTGCAGCGGTAGTATTAGTGATAGCTGTAAAACTGTTAGTTATTTAAGATCTTTGGTTCTTGGATTCAGTTTTGGAGAGAGCTCTTCAGGTCAGGTGACTCAGAACAGGTTGCCCAGAGAAGTTATGCAGCCTCTGTCCGTGGAGGTTTTCAAGACCAGCCCGAGTGGAGCCTTGAGCAAGCCTGGTCTGACTTCTTAGTTGACCCTGCTTTGAGCAGGAGGTTGGACTAGAGACTTCTTGAGGTCTCTTTCAACCTGAATTATCCTATGATCCTATGGCTCTGCAAGAAGTCCATACACTTCCTTGCTGCTCTATGAGGAAGTTATGCACAGAAAAAGCAGTAAGTCTTCCTATGTACCTGTAAAAGCAATGCTGTTTGTGCAGGCTTTTTATTTTGGGCTTGTATTATGCTGAAGTGCTCAGTATTTCTTTTCCTATTTTTGGACTGAATAGGTACTGTTATCTTGACAGTGCATTGTCAAGTGTAATGCTTTAAGCCAGCCCCAGTACTGTATATGTGAGCTATTCTAGATTGCTTATTGCTGGCTCCTTATATTTGTTTTGTAAATGTGACCTAAGCAGAAATGCTGCTTAAACCATACACATTATGGAAGTGTCCTTAAAACAAGGTATGGAGTAGGGGATTTGGATCCTCGAGTCTTCACCGATTGTGTACATTAACTGATGTTATATGATCAATACTTAGGGAGGAATTCCTCTTAACATAGGAGGCATCTGGTAAAGTCAAACCACGTCTATGCATCAAATGGTTCGTGACTGAATGACTTGTCTAGCAGGATATCATCTAGATTCATCAAAAACGGTTTGCAAGATCATCAGAATTGTTGGATGGGATTTCCGTAGATCAGAACGTCTGCCTTGCCATTTGAAAGCTACTGCTGTGAACTTTGATTACGTTCTCTTAAATTTTCTTTGCTAATGGTTCAAAAATTAAAACTAATTCAAGGATAATTTGGATTGTTTACTCTGCCCTTTCTGTTTTTACAGTTATGGAATTGTCTATGGTTGGAAATTGATGTTCACAAAGTAAAATAGAGAGTTTGGAGGAAGTAACTTCAGTGTCAATTGTAATATGAAAGGACAATATTTATGTAAGATCAGTTTCTTCCTATTTCATTATATTTCCAGTGACAGAAATGGGGAGAAGCCATGGCTTTATCCTGAGGAAAGCTGCTGAAACTTCTAATTTGGTTGTGGTGTTTACTTTAAAGTGTGACTTTAACCCTGGAAAAAACTTACTTGAAGAGGGAAGAGAGAGTAACTTCAAATACTATGCCTGAAAATGGGTGCACCTCTTTGTTTGTTGTAGTCAAACACAAAATCTAGTTTTATGAGTCACAAGATGCAAATGTCAAGGTGAGATGCTCAGCCAGCTGGTGAATGCAGTGTTCTTTGATGTCACAAACGACAGCAGAAGTGAATTCTTGCATTTTTTGTTATGTTGCTGTCGTGCTTAGTGTAGGCACAAAAGTTCTTGTACTAGCTGTGGTGGGGGAACGCTCATTACTTTCTTCTAGGAAGAAGATGCCTTTTATTTGACAGGCCTTAAAGCATTTTAAAGAACTTAAAGACAGAAAAGTCATTCATAGATAGTAAAGATTGATCCAGAGGCGCTGATCTCTGGGTAGAAAAGTGGGTAGGTTTTATCAGGAGAGAGAGCTGGCAGATGCAGTTGTAATTGTCCATTTGTCTTTGACTCTATATCTAACATTGGGAGGAAGCAAGTGGGTTGGACAGTCAGACTTGCATTGTGCAGCTTAAAAAAAGCAGGGAAGGTTGCTGGTTAGTCCCTAGATTAGTGCTGATGACGGCATTTTTAATTTTCATTGGGATTTTACTGTTGCTACATCACAAGTTCATGAAGCTACTCCTCAAAACTTAGTGTGGGTCGATGACTAAAATGTAATATTAAAGTGCTTCCGTGGGTGCTTTTTAACATGCTTTGAAATTTTTGATTTTGTTATGTAGTGGCCTCCTTGTATAAATGATGTTCATGTGAAATGAAATTTCATAGTTAAGATACCCGTTGTCGTAAGTCAGATTTCTGTTTCAGTTTATGCTCTTCCACTGGAATTATGTTGTTATAACTAAAATATTGTTGGAAGTTAGGCAAAATTATATTTGTAAATTACTTCAGTAATTCTCTGAAGTCTCCAAAGTTCCTGTAATTATTTTGCTAAATGAAGAAAAGTACTGCTGTACATGCGAATGGCAGATCTGAGAAATGGAGGATTAAGTCTTCTGATACTGTTTATTAAAATATTACACTCCTCGTCAAATTGAGGAGCTGATCTACGAGTGCATGGGTTATAACAAAACTAAAGTAGCCTCGTGAGGAATGGTAAAATTACTAAGGTCCTGGTTTTGAGAGTAGTGTGGTATATATGGTTATAGTTAAGGGATATGCTGAAGGAATAGATGTCTTTAAATAATCAAAATCAAAACTGGATTGCATACTTTTTGCTGCCCTGAGTTGAAATGCTGAGATAACAGGTCAGGGAGTATGGTACTGTACAAATAGACTTTATTTTTTTGATCTCTCAGGTAAACTTCAGTGAGTGATAGCATCTCATAATGCGCACATCTTCTGCTGAGATGGAAAATCATGAATCCTAGTAGAGCAGTGTATTTCACTTCATTTGGATGGAAACCTATCAAATTCTAGTTTTATATGCCTTACACTTTATTATAAAAGGTATATTTACATAAATGGTGTATGTGTATGTGTCTTTGGTATGAGACCACAACCTTGTACATTAATTTGTATGTCTTGCATGCATTTTATTACCCAAACCGGCATTCTCCAATGCCTGCAGGATTTGTTGTCTGCCAGTAACATTAAGAACTTCATTCCTGGACTAATTATATCCCATAGGTGATGTGGTTTTTAGGAAAAGAGCTTATACAGCTATTTTGGCCATTTAAAGCTCTTTACTTAATCTGATTATACACATGTAGTCTAAATTTTTATATGTATTTCCACTTTCAGAAATAGAGCAACTATAGTTAGCCCTTTCTAATGATAAAGTGTGTCAGAATGTTTAAGTTTATGAAAAGTTACCTCTCCCCTAATACATTTTGTTCTGCAATAAAGGTAAATATTAACAATCTTTGGTTCCATGTGCTTTTTTTGACAGTCTTCATTTGAATGAAATCACTTACCTGAGTTCTTTCCCCTCATCTTCCCTCATGTAGTCAGGCTACTTTTCCAGTATGTTCAGTGGTTCTTGGAGAGAATCCAGCATGAACATCATAGAGCTGGAGATTCCTGACCAGAATATTGATATAGAAGGTAAGTGGGAACCTTTTATTTGAACATAAGCTCTGAAGGCAAAGGCTAAGTCTAATCTGACATAACTAATTGAAAATAAAATGGTTTATTTAAAATAAAAGAAAGTTCTATTTTCAAACTAGTAAATAAGAAAAGAGAATGAATTCTGCATAAAGTTTAGTTTCTTTTCATCTGGTTTTATTGCTCTTCACATTGCTCTGTGGAGTAACTTTGCAGCTGTTTTAGGGTGAATATTTTGTTCAAATAATGAAATGGAGTGTATTTTATTAGTTAATGCTGTGTTCTGTGCTTATTGTGTGTGTACTTGGGCTGGTTAACATTAGCTTTTTATCCCAAGATCAAACAGGTAAGATTATAGAGAATGCATGCACTGAAATGATTTGGTTGTAATTAAGAATTCTTTTAGTTATCAAAGCTCAGCATCCAGTCTTCTTTGTTTGATAGTTGTACTTCTTCTCAGCTCTGCAGGTGGCTTTTGGCTCACTGTATAGAGATGATGTGTTAATAAAACCCAGTCGAGTAGTTGCACTTCTAGCAGCAGCCTGCATGCTGCAGCTTGTAAGTATTAAATATGAAATATTTATATATAGATATGTATTTGCATATTTGTACGGATATGTATATAGCTGTATAATTTTTAATAATAATTTTCATAGTTGTATAATATTTTTATAGAGATGTGTGTGTATATGTATATTTGTATAGAGATGTGTATATATTTGTATAAAGATAGCAATTCATAGTATAGGCACGTGCATGCACTATTTCGGCTAGATAAATGCATCTTCTTTTTATAACAACGAGTGAAGAGAACTAAGCGTAATGCAGTGGTTTTATTTGAAAATGCTATGACTAAGATTCGGTCGTAATATGAAGGGATGTATTGAGATGCGTATCTAGAAGTATGTTAAAATATGTTGTAACAACTCTGTGTACTTTGCTGTTAAATCCTCAAGCTGTACCATTTGTTCTGCCCTGAAGGTACTGGTTATGCTTTTCTTGCACGTGACAGATGACAGGAATGACCTAGATAATTTTCTAAAGAATGTTCGTTTAAATTTTCTAGATATGAGCTTGCCAAACTTTGCTGCTGTTTCCCCTGAAATAGTTTATATCATCTCTTGTATCAAAGTAGATTTCATTTAATGTACTTTTAAATTCCTTTCTAAACATACGTGGAAATATCCAGTATGTTCCAAAGAGTTGGTCATGCTTTTGTGGTGTTGGTAGTAGACTGCATCATGCAGTATCATGTCATCTTGTTCTTTGCACTCCAAGTATCTCTATACTTTTGACTCTGTGCTTGTTAAAATACTCTGCAAAAAAGATACTGACAAAGTTGATAGTGTGTGTGACCTCAATAATTGTTCAGACATTAGAATTTGTTTGTATGAACTGCACGATCTTTTACACATACTGTTTAGAATTTAAAATCTTAAATATTTGTGATATTTTTTTTCCCCCACAGGATGGCTTAATTCAGCAATGTGGTGAAACAATGAAGGAAACCATTAATGCAAAAACTGTGTGTGGTTATTACAATTCAGCGGGGACATATGGGTTAGATTCTGTGAAGAAAAAGTAAGAATTACTTTCTCCAAGCTGCATGGTATATTTTAATGAAAAATGTGAATTTACAAGCAGTAAAACAATGCCAGGTTGATTCCTTTTTTTTTTTTTCTTTCTTTCTTTCTTTTTTTCTTTTTTTCGACTGACTGACTTGGACTCTGCTCATGATAACTATTTAGTTTTCCTGTTTCTACTGTAATCATCTGTCTTAAAATCGATGCAGATTATAGTAGATAGTGCTTATGCTGTAAAGAATTAATTGCCAAAGTATATTAGTAAAGACAATACATTTGATCTTCAGCATGACAGTGAAATAATACTTGTGATTATTAACTGTTGTTTTATAGCAAAGCTGCTTTAAAATTCACAATCTAAGCTTAACTTTATTGTAATTAGAAGGGATAAATACACTTCTGAGAGCAGAGTGTTAAGGTTAGTGCTAACTGTTTCCATCTGCTGCAAATCAGTGCATTCTCAGAGCTCTTTGTGGCATTAGTTGAATTCTGAATTTAGCTTTCGCTGTACCCTGAGAGAATCTAAATGCAACTTTAACAGTTACCTAGAACTTTGCAAAACTTTAAACCAAACTTCATGTTTTTGAAATAGTGCATAAAAATATGAAAGAAGTTCATGTCAGTTTAAAGCAGTATTTCAGAATGATACTGTGTTAAATCAGGGTTTTCGATAGAGAGGAGCTTGAACAACTGTTGCAGAAATGTTGAAATATGTAGAAAATTGAGGTACTAATTCCTTGCTTTTAATCTAGGTGCCTTGAGTGGCTTTTGAATAACCTGATGACCCATCAGAGTGTTGAACTCTTCAAAGAACTCAGGTATTCCGGCTTCAGTTGGCTTTAGTGACGGAGAGATGAAGTGCAACTTGGCCTAAAGTATATAGCTTACTACAAATAAGCTTCTAGGCTATTGATGTCTGCTTATTACTTGTGGCTGGCTTTCTTGTCTTTGTCTGTGCTGTCTCGCAGAACTCGCTTACTTTTTTTTTTTTTTTTTCCAGCATAAGCCTCATGAAACAGCTGATCAACTCTTCTAACCTATTTGTGATGCAAGTGGAAATGGATGTGTATACTGCTCTCAAGAAGGTACTTGCAGAGGGTCTGGTTGATGCGTTATGAAGTTGTACTCCTGGGTAGTATTTGGTTTGTAAGGCGATGAGAATTGTAGCCTTTTTAGTATTGCTTGCAAGTATTTAATAGAATGTCAGAGATTTTGTAGAAGTGACTGCATTATGCAAATATTCTTTTAGTAATGCATATGTTACTACTTTGAAACAATCGGTTTACTGGAGTTCATTTACTTTTACCTAGTGGATGTTCCTTCAGCTCGTGCCTTCTTGGAATGGATCTCTGAAACAACTTTTAACTGAAGCTGATGCCTGGTTTGCCAAGCGTAGGAAAGGTAGGATTGCTGGCATGGCCTTGGCTTGTGGAAGATGCGGGCTGGCAATACAATGTGGTAGTCTTCCCTCATCTCCAGACTCTGTCCTATTTGCTCTGGAAAGGCTTGCCTTGGCCACCGGCTTCACATTTTTCTAACATTGATAGCTTTTGAACTGGTTTGTCTGCATGCTCTGAAGTGAGCAGACATCTTCACTGAACAGCTTTTGCTGTTGCGTAGTTAGGTTAAGCTTTGGTTTTGTTTTCTCACAAGAAGAGACACTAATGTATTTCAAAAGAAGGAAAGTTTGGTCTAACATTTCTGCTGAAAGGATTTGAATGTAAGTAACTTTGAAATAGGAAAAAAATGTCAGTTACTTTTAGCTGCAAAATGTAATTTGCCTGTCCATGATAACTTTCCCTCGTGAGCAAGTTAAAATTGAGGATCTTGAACAGGATCTGCAAAGTATTTAGGAAAATAAATTGTGACACAAGTATACTGTCTTGCAGATTTTGAGGGTGACATTGCATTCCTGGAATCAGAACAAGGGAGTGCATTCCTGTCAGTGTTCAAACACTTGAGATTGCAGTATATCATCAGTGACTTGGCATCAGCCAGAATTATTGAGAGAGATTATCTAATACCCTCAGGTGAGCAGACACTCAACTGATCAAATTTTTTGTGTTTTCCTAGTCTGATTTATTCTGGAGTAATTGGGAAGAAAATGCCTAAGTGTATATAGCTGCCATACAGCTACCTGATCACTCACATACTCATCTCCAAAGTCTGAATTGTGGCTGAAGTTCCAAGAGGGGCTGAATATTAAATTTACGCCTGTAAGAGTCTTAATACGTGCACACAGCTGTTCGAAATATTTTTTGAACCGTCAGTTTCTCAAAATATTCTATAATCAACACATAGTACATTACCAGTGTTCAAATAACTCTGCAGACCCGACACACAAAACCCCCTTATCCTTTTAAGAGAACAAAACTTCCTGTGACTCAACTTGTTTCCTAACCATTATCATTTTTAAAAAAAATAGGTAGTTGCTAATAAAATTTGGAATAATACCTGAAAATGTAAACAAAAGCACAAGATGCTGTGAACTCTTCTCCATCTTGAAAAACAAGTGTCTACTTTGCTAACAGATATTTAGGATATTTTTGGAGGTGATTGGATGGTTAAATACTCTGCTCTTGTACTTTTGTTTGCGTTTCACCTTGTATAAAATATATCCTCCTCATTCTAGGTCCTGGTGTTTTTTCCCCACAGTGAAATGCAGCTTAATTTTACTGTAGACTACTGTTATTAACATTATCATTAAAAAACGAAAAGCCCTGTTCTCATCTTGCTACTGAAATCTGAGTGTGCAGATAAGTGGTGTTCTTTGCTTGGAAGCTGAGCAAACCCTGGCTGTTGACAGATGAATAGAGGAGAAATGAATTATCAGGTTGACGTCTCAGCTGAAAAAGTTCTTTCCCTGTCATTCATATCTTTTATTTAATCAGCCCCCTTCCCCTCCCGCCTTCCCGGTTAAGTGTGCTCCTTGTAACAGTGTGTTGACTTCTTGTGCCCTGCCTTGGTTCCTTTTGAATTCGGCTCCTGTTATCTTTGTTCCATACTTCGCTTTGCCTAGGATGCCCTTATCGTGGTTGAATCTTAGCATTGAATTTGTCATCCAGACTTTCTCCTAGTGGTTTCTCTAGCTTTCATTTGCACAGTCTAGCTTTCGTTTACACAACTTTTGTTTCTTAAAGCTACCCACAGTTGAACTATCCATTCATCTGCATCTCCATGCCATTTATTCATAGGTGTAATTGCCAAATGTCAATTAAGGTAGCTCTTACTGAGTTGTTTATCACTCTCCATTATTTGTATCTTCTTGATATCTGTGTTCTTTCCTTTGTCCATACTTCTAGCCTTGGGCTTTGTTTTGGACGCTTGCTGTATATAAATATTTAAAACTGTCTTTGAGTTCCACTGCTTGCTTTCTGTAGAGCTAAAATTATTTTTTTTTCATTTCACACTGGGGCTTTTTTTCCCTGTGCCTCCATAGCCATCAACGTAATGATATTGTAATGGCAAAGCAGACTTGGCAGGATCTTTCTTTTGAAGCTTGCTAGTCTGATCAAATTGTTTGATCCTTTTAAAACCATTTCCTTGCCATTATGATCATGTAAGGAGTGTCGTCTTATTTGGCTTGCCTTTCTTGTACTGCTGTATCCTTTCTTCTGCCAGGGATGATGGTTTAGTTCCTCTGCGTAGCTTGCACCCTGAATAGCCTTGGGCAACTCTTCCTCCCACCTTGCAATGTTCAAGGAATGCAGCTGGTGAGAGCTGAGTTGTGACTCTCTATGATAAGGATCGGGAGTGGAAGCGGCAGGGTCTTTCTTTCCCCCCCCTTTCTATGAAGCCTTCAATCTGTGAGTTAATATAGACAGTTACTACTGCTTAAGTGCCCCGGCTATCCTTATTTGTAGGTGTGGTTTAAATTAATATCTAAATAGATGGAGACAATATGAAGGAATTTGATTCTCCTGTGCTCTGAATGTCTCTTAGTGTTCTTTGAACAGCAGATGGAAACAGGACACAATAGATTGCAGGAGGGAAGGTACAGTTCATGTGCATGGTTTGGTCAATTATGTCCAGCAGGTGGAGCAGGTTTTGATAGCCAGTAAGTGATAATATATTTTTTTATTATGCATAATGATACTTGAAGAATAGATCTGTTTTGTGATATGTGATATCTGATATGCTTGAGTGATGTAAAATGTCAGTATAACCAATCTTCCTAAGTGCTTTTTAAGTTAGATTTTGGTACAAATTATAATGCAGGTGCAAAAGTTTTCATTTTATAATAGAAAATAAGATAACTTTGGGCAAATGACAATTTAAATCCTTACCTAATTTAATGACGATACAGGAGAATTCTCAATCGTTTCTGTGTGAAATGGCTGTGTCAGCAAGTGAATAAGATGTTGCAAAACGGCAATTTGCCAGTACTAGACTTGAATTACTCCTCTTCACATTGCTGTTACCATTTATCAGAACTGTACTGGGTAGGCTTTTCTGAACATTTTACTGTGAATGAATAAAGTGTAGACACAGAATCAAAACCCACGTATCTATGTACATGAAATGAAGGATATTTCTTAAATCACTAAAGAATAACTGCAACTTTGAGGCTGATTTGTTTATACTTAATGACAAAGTATGCAATTTTCACATAGTTCAAAAGGTCAGAGAGCAAAACTTTCATGCTTAAGCAATTCATTACCTGTGATAAATGCTGAAATAGAGGCTTGGACACTTTTCAGTGATACGGGGGAAAAGTAGACTTATAAGAATTCTTGCGTATGTGGTTAATGTGGGTAGAGTATCTGATGTTCCAGCTCTACCGTTGATTCTTCTTTAAAAAAAAAAAAAAAAAAATCTTTTAATTAAAAGAGAACTGCGAGAGCAGGGAGGAAAGAGAAACATAACATGGAGACCTTTGAATGTTTAATGAAATTGTGCTGTTAGGCTTTGACACTTGATAGCTTTTATAATCTACTGATATGTGTTTGTAGCCAGCAGCTGTATTCAGATCAGGAACTTTGCTTGTCATTTAAAAGGACACTTAGATAAGTGTTAATGGTGTGCTTTTGAATGGATTACTTGTCCGCCAGCATCCAAAATCTGAGATGATTGCATAGTACCTGAAGGAGTCTATGGGCATGGAAATTTCTGGGTAGTTTGCGTTGTAGTGTAAACCTTTTGGATTAATTTAAATGAAATTGTTCTCCAGAAGGTCAAGAAAGACAGCGTGTTGAATAGTTGAAAGAAATGGTGTACTTAATATTTTATACTCTGTATGCGCATAGCACCTGCAGGAGGAAAAGAAAATGCTATACTAGGGGTTCACACTGGATAATCCTTTTTTTAAATATGTAAAAGGTGTAAGGGACATCAATAAGGTGTCTATAAGCAAAATGTTCATTATTCTATTTCACCTGGTAACTTCTGAACATTTCTGAACAATATTTTCCCTTCTAGTGCTTCCAAATTAAGAGATGAACTACAGCTGAAATATGAAATGAAGAAAAAAATGCATGCATGCATGTATTTTTAATATATATATAAATAAAAAATGAAAAGATGCTTTACCTCCTGTTTTTCCCCTTCCAACGCATCCAGTCTCTGTGCCTTAACTGTGTAGCTTTCCTTACATCTTCCTCTATAGCTTTAGTTATACTCTGGTTATTTTTCACTTTTGTCTTATGGAAATCAGAATCTTAACTCTTAAATTAGCAGGGCAAGAGTCAGTTTTAAATTTTGTGTTTGGAACATCTAAGGAGATCTCATTACTATGGCCTCCCTTCTTCCCCCCTCTGTCATCTTCATTGCCTCCCTGCTTTGTTTTCACCGTGATAGAGGTTCTCCCTCTTTCTGTCATCCCAAGCCATCTCTCCATGGAGTCTGTTCTTGTCCGTGCCCTTGCATACTTGCCCCTTCTCATTATCTAGATTAAGAAGAACATACAGATTGTGCTCTTGGCTGCTTGTGGTCCCTTTTGTGCAACTGAGTTACAAACTATTAGTTCTTGTTTTGAATTTTACCTGTTGGTTGCAACTGTTAAATTGTTGTAGCTGATAAAAGCTTCATGTACTCAAAGGAAAACCTGATTTTACTTCTGGTAGAAGACTTTTCTTCTAGTAGAAGACACCTTCGTTTTGCTTTTACAGTACCTGTGATAAGTCATGGGTTCCTTTACCCTTCAATTTGATTTTCTTCTTGTTCAACTCACGTAGAGTTGTACTGGGGATTCAGAAAATGGCATCTTCTCCTCAGAGCTTGTTAGCAGGTTCCTTGGTTTAACTGAACTTTGTGTATAGACAAAATCTGCTGAGTTGCATTATTCTGGGGAATCGTGCATGCTTGATGAGATGAATATATATATATATAGTGCTGAGTCACTTAGTGTTGTTCATTTTTATCTGTATTGCCTCTGTAGTTGAGGCTTGAAGATGAATGATACAAGTGAATTAACAGCTGGTGGGTTTGCACAGGTCATTCAGTTAAGAAGTATGAACTTACTATTTCAATGTAATTTTATTTCTGTGTTTCAAATGTTTATCAACATCCCCATTTCCAGCTCCAAAGAAAACGCCAAGCTTATTTATTTTTTTTTAATTTTAGAATGGCTGTCCTCTGTTTACAAACAGCAGTGGTTTGCCATGCTCAGAGCAGAACAAGACAATGATATTGGGTAGGTATATTACAGGCTTTCCTTTATTTCTTTCTTTAAGTAGAAACCTTCCTCTAATATAAACTCTGATGTGTTTAACATTTGGAGTTTACATTAAGATGAGGGGGGGGAAAAGCATACCTCAGTGGTTTTAAACTCTGTTGTTCTCTGCGGAGCCATCTTCCCTTGGGCTGGCTCATCTCCTGTCCTTTAAACAATAGAACTCTGGAAAACTTGTCACTTCTATAATGTGACTAGAGGTAAATGTTGTTTTTTCTGTGTATTCCTTTATGTTGGTTAATACTTACCACTGATATGTTGCTCTGATGTGTTGAGGCTGTGAAATAGTAACTTATTAGCCTTCCATTTTAAAGACTGTATTAGAAAAGGCTTCTTCTGTATCTGTAGTCCTTCTTCTGTCCTGCTTTCTTGCTCTCTGGACTGGGTGGGCAGAAGGCTGTGGTGCGATGTGGCTGACTGTTGTGGTATAGGAGGCAATTTGTCATTTTTGTTCATGCAGAGATAACTGTGCACCAACCTTTGGTCCTGCCTCTCCCATCCTAGGAGTCCCATGCAGCGAGCGTGGGCCCAGCATCCAGCAGGCCTGGGCCCGCCCTTGGGATCCTGTGGCCTGATTGCCTCATTCCTTTCTATTTTCACAC
Organism: Apteryx rowi; assembly: GCF_003343035.1. Classification (NCBI taxonomy): domain Eukaryota; kingdom Metazoa; phylum Chordata; class Aves; order Apterygiformes; family Apterygidae; genus Apteryx; species Apteryx rowi. The sequence goes on along the minus strand of NW_020450827.1, from coordinate 2,999,914 downwards.
TCTTTCCCCCAACCAGGGTTTATATTCTGGAAGCTCTCTTTCCTGTCAGCACCTCTAGCTGCTCCTGTGCAGTGCATCCTTTTCCACTGCTAAGACCCTGTTCCCTCCATAATCCTCTTATTTTATATCCCATCTTTTCTCCTTCCTAGTCCGTGTGCTGCACTGCATTGGCATTGCATAGCCGTCTGGGCAATTCCAAGACGTCCACCTGTGTGCATGCTTTGGTTTTGTGGCCTCCTGAAGATTTGCACGTACCTGCGTGTTGCACAGCATCCCGCCTGGGGTCTGCGCGTAGTGCGTGTTTGGGTTTCCTGAGCGTGTACCTAGCAAGGGCTGTCGGTGGTGGTGGCTTGGGCAGTGAGGGGTGTTTGCTTAATGCATGTTCTGAGCACATGATCAGAAACAGTTTCTCTTCCTTCTGCTCGGTTTTTGCCACATCACATTGAACATTTGGTTTCCTTACTGAAACTAAGGCAAAATGCGACTGAGGAAGTTGTTCCTGCCGTCATTTGCCTTAGTTTTTTAGTATGCTTTGTGGAAGATAAACGGCAGGTCAGGAAGCTATGTTCTATTTATTGCCTTTCAAAAAATCAATAAACTAATTCCTTGCTTTTCTTCGATCAATTCTGTTAGCCCAACGTTTGACATTCAGGAGATGAGCGTGTTCAGTTGCAGTGGTTTGTTTAACTTATTAAATGCAACCTGAAAAGCGTAAGAATTACTGTCCTGAACTGGACCAAAGGCCATGCAGTCTGTGACAGTGCTCAGTGGCAGATAATTATATATCTCCTATCCCCTTTATGTATAAGCGAAGAGTGAGTGTTCTCTTCATTTATTTTTCTGGCATTGAGTAGTTCAAGAATTTTCCAGCTGGAGGTTTTAACTGGATCATTATTGAACAGCCAGCCACCAATAGACCTGTTTTTATATACATCCAGTTCTGTTTTGAAACAACTTGCACTTTAACCACGAGCATCCTTTGGCAGCATCCTCTATAGTTTAGTTGTGGATTATATTCCTTGATTACTTCCTTTTGATGGTTTTCATGTATCAGTCTAAGAAAACCCCAAAATTCTGATTTTTGTCTCAAGAGTAATAAAGATCTTTAATGGGTGGTTCTGTTTGGCATTAGCGGTGCTTTAGAAAATGGTGGAGGCAAAGAACATAATCTTGAATCTCTTAAGCTCAGCTCCTAAAGTTTAATGTAGGATGGTTGTAGCTTGTTTTTGATAGTTTTGTTTTTTGGGGGAAAACTCTTCCTGTAATGCTGCTGTTGATGTATCTAGCAGTAGATGATCATGTGTGTTACCTTCTGGCTCTTAGATTCTGACTTACAATATGAGAACCACAGGTAATATGAAAGTGAGTGTTACAAAGCTGTCAAAACCCTGACACAAGATAAGACTATATATCTGCTTGGTTTTGCTGTCTTTCAGGAGTTCACTGTAATGCAGTGAGAGTATTTTAATTGTCAGCCATCTGATTTATGTGCTGCTGAAAAAGTGAGATATCATACAAAACTAAAGTGAGATATCATACAAAACTGAAGTGAAGATGACGGGGGATCATACTAGCTACAAAATCAAACGCTCACGTGTTTAACTACAGCACTGATGATTTCACTGACTCTTGAAATGAGCAGGGTATTTTCCAGGGCCTTTTTTCTTGTCTAGTTTTCTTTTTTGTATTTTTTTAAGACAGCTAAATCTGAAAATCTCAGGGAGAAAGAGTTTTACTTAAACAGTGAATGTTTCTTTGCCTGAATCTTTTATTCTGGCATTCATTGGCAAGGTCTTTCAGTAACGGCTTTCTAATTTCTAAGTAATTGCAAGAAACAGGAGATGTGCAATGTTTCTTCTCAGTATATTTTAGCTTCTGACACTTAGTAGCTTAGAAACTTACTGGTTGGTGATAGCATCCACGTTGCTCTTTGTTCAAAAGTCTATGGAAGAATCCTCCCGTGAACACGTTCTCTGGGGTCGTGTGGGAGCAAGACGCTGTGCTTTGTGTCCAGGATACTTCCCTGTTTCTCTATGTGCAGCTCAGTCGTCACGTTGCTAGTTCATATTATATAATACCTGAGAAGATGAACTGTTACTTGTACTCCTGAGATCGCTTCTCTGTCTTCTGCTCGCAAGCAGTAGTGACACCCAGTAGTGAGATGCCAGTGGCTCATAACTGACATCTTAGAGGGGGAGAGAAGCAACTGTTCCTTTGTGCTGAAGCAAGTATTTTGGATATTTAATCAACCTGTAGCTAGAAGGAAAAAATGAAGGTTCTATAAGACCATTTTCTTATCCAGATCTGCTGCCCTTTCTGTCACACTTAATGCCTGTATCAATATATTATCTGAGTTTTTCCCCTCAGTCTTAGGGATGCAAATTTATAAGCTGAACAGAATGTGAAATCTGACTCCCACTGAGCTGAAGGAAGGCTCTGTTTTCATGTCTCACCTGGTGCGTAGCATGATTGCACCTGCGTATTCTGAGACTGCCGAAGTGAGAGTTACTTTGCTTTGAAGTGTGCGATGGAGTTCACTCTTTTGACAGCTTTAGAGAGGAGAGGAAAAATGACTCTCTTCTGCTTTAAGTAGTTTGCATTTAAAAGGACTAAACGTTTTATTCACTCTTCAAAATTTGAGACTTTGCTTTTAATGTGATGCTGGAGGCTGTGACTTTGAAATGGAGCTGCTCGAGGTTTACATGTTTGCACTGAAGTGGATCCTTTCTTTTTTGTAATTAAACATTTGTTCATGCGGCAGATGGGCGACAAATCTTTTGAGCTCATGACTGGAATTGTTCCCGCTCTAACTGCCTCTTTGGCAGCGTTTAAGAACGAAACAGAATAACTTGACTGTTCGCTACTCATGCGGTAGGCTTGTGTAAGTGATTAAGGCATTAAGATTAAGTTTTGCGTCTTCTGAAGCTTCTTGAGGAACTGAGAGGGGGGAATACTAATGTCTGTCTAAAAATCATGTGCTCGTGTTTTCTGTAATTTGTCACTGATTTAACAGAAATAAATCTTTTATCACCGTTGGGGAATATAGGTCAGTTACATAACCAGTTGGGTTAGAAGATGTGGAAAAAGCATGCAGGAGGTTCCTGGGCCAGTTTGGTTAGTACGATTAGCTTCTTTGCTTAACCTGCTCGTAAAGTACGTAATCTTCCAGGTTTTGTTTTTACAGAAATGGGGGGGAAAAAAAGCCACAGCTGAGTTTCATAAATGTTGTAGCCATGAGTTCCTGTGGTGTATTTACAGTAGGAAGAGCAGAGATGCTGCATTTCTTCTTGCTTCTGTAGCTAAAAGTGTATCTTTTAGTATTGTGGGGTTTTAATGTAATTTGTGGAGGGATTACCCTTTGTTGTGATTTATAATACCCAGTTTAAACATTTGTCCTCAGTGTAACTTGAAGCGTTTCTGGCAATGGTTGCTTATGTGGTTAGTGATGTAAGTATGTTTAAAATTAAGTGAGTAATGTACCTCTGGAAAATCGAGACTGACTTTAGCTACGTTGGAGCTGCAAGATTTCCCTACCCGTTCAAGCTCCAGCAGAAGCTGCTGTGTGGAATAAGTTTGTGTTGGTATAGTTTACAGAATCAAGGGGCTTGTGCCACTTTGTGATCACTGCGGGCCAACATTTTTAGACAAGTTGCGTAACCAGCCACTTGAGAAATCTTCCACACAGCTGCTCTGGGTGCGTCTTCATAGAGCTGCTGTTCTGCAGAGTCCTGCAGCTGCTCTCTAACGGTAGCGCTATTGCCAAGTAAGTCGGAGTACTGCATTTTAAAAAGTTGTACTTTTTAGGAGGATTGCAGAATGTAGCTTGTTGCAACAGCTAGACACAAAAAAAAGTCCTTCTGACCCAGAAAGATTCTTGTGTAAGAGTCGTGCTTAACTGAGGTGTAACAATCTGATTTATATTGCAGTTTTGTGGAGCTGCTTCATGTTCATAGGGTAATTCAGGTTGGAAGGGACCCTGGGAGGTCATCTGGTCCAACCTCTGCTCAGAACAGGGTCAGTGGTGAGGTCAGACCAGGTTACTCGGGACTGTTGGTCTTTCCCACTTGAAAGTAACATAGAAAGCTGTTGAAGTGTCCTTAAAGTTGTACTTTTTTTTGTAGGCCTCAAGAGATAAACAAAGAAGAACTGGAAGGAAACAGCATGAGGTGTGGTAGAAAACTTGCGAAGGATGGTGATGTAAGTATAGCATGTGGCTTCGTTTGCACGTAGCTGACATGTCTTGGGCGTGTTAGGTATTTTCAAAACACAGGTCTCAATTGTCAAACTGCATCAAAAAGATGTAATGGAGGTGGTAGAGAAATTGCTTTGTTCTCTCTAAAAGAATAAAAATGCTTGCTGTTTTTCTGATGAGTAAAAAATTACTGTTTTAATTTTGCTCTTGCATTACAAGCAAGCCCATATTTGGAAAAAACTTCTCGAGCGTAAAAGGAGGAAATGTGGACATGGCTTGTCATTCGAGATTTGTGAAATACACGTAGTTAAAATACAGCTCTGTTCACTGATATCTGTCTTTCCTAAGTAGAAAAGGAAGCTTTTCTAGGTATGTTGCCTAATAGCTACAGTCCGAACCTCCGTGTGTTACATGTACGTGTGTCTTGGGTAACAGGCCTTGTGGAAAAACTGAGAAACATCAGCTTGTTCCCACTGAAGTCACTTAATATAAGGATGACTCACTCAAAGGAATGCGTTAGTGAGTTAAATGCTACTTAGGAATACTGCACCAGTTACCAGAACGCAGAGGCATTTTGTATACGCTTACATTAAATGTGTTTTGTAGGCAATGGATATTAAGCTTGTCTCTTCTAGTCAACTGTCTGGAAGGGATGACAGCGGAAGTGAAGGGCTGCCTGCGTAGATGTCTTGTGTTTCAATTAGGTGTTGGCAAGAATCCTTGAACACGTACCTCTCTGTAGCTGAGAATCCCATCCCCGAGTGACTCTGCTTCATTTGTTGAAGTGGCATTTATTATTCCTGTTGTAGCAAGCAAATACTCATAGTTTATTTGTTTTTCACCTGTGTTCTTCAGTACTGCTGGCGATGGACTGGATTCAACTTTGGCTTTGACCTTCTTGTTACTTACACAAATCGTTATATCATTTTCAAACGAAATACACTGAATCAGCCATGCAGCGGATCAGTCAGTCTGCAGCCTCGGAGAAACATAGCCTTCAGGTAAGAAATGACCAAGAATTCAGACCCTGTGACGTGTGCTCAAATCTGTTGCCTCAACAAAGTTTTTCCATTTGTACTTGCAATTAATTTTGTTGCCACAAAGTTAGTTACATCTGAAAATGTTATTCTGTCTCCTTGGGAGAAGCTATTTGTTCTGAAAAACTGAGTTATGGGAGATTAACTAATTTAACTGTTGTTATACCCTTAGGTTACGCCTGGCCTCTTTTGATAGCAGTGGGAAAATTATTTGCAGTAGAACAACAGGATATCAGATCCTAACCCTTGAGAAGGACCAGGTACGTTTGGATTTTTCATGCGCTGAACTTGGAATTATTTGGAGTTCAAAACAAAACAAAAAGAAAAAGGCTGAGAAGTCAACAGTACTTTTGAAGTGGTGTTCTTTCTCCTTGTTGTTGCTTATGTGGAATTTCAAGAGCTCCCTTTATAGGTAGTGGAAGGTCAAGCGAATTTATGAAGTATAATTAGAGCAGGACACTTCAGACTTTCTTGGTGTTGATTTCATTTATGTTCGTGAAATTAGTTCCCATGGTGCTGCTTGAGACTACTGATAATTTACTGTTCTTCTAAACAACTGCTTGCTTTCCCAGACTTTCAACACTGCTGAGTTACTGGCAATATTTTGGGTATAGAAAATATTTCCTTTATCATTCATGGATAACCAAGAGTAAGAGCAGGTTATTGTTAAAGCATGTAGTTAAAATTTGTGCCATTTTTGAAAAAGTAGTTGTTGGTAAATACGAACTCCTCGGGTTTCCTTTTTAATCGCTTCGTTACAATGTAGTAGTCGGTATTGAATAATACTGAATCAGACTCCTGCTTATTTGGAGTTGGAATTTGTTTGAAGAATGTCTTGTTTTGCATGCAAGTAGAAGACCTAATGTCTGCATATTGTTCAAGGCTGGTATTTATTACTGCATTTAAAAAAGAAAAAAGTCTGAGAGAAGAGTGGGGTTTTCTTAAGCGAATGTACCAATTTCCACCTGTGTGCGACAGCAGAATTTAATAAGGAATCCATAGGAATTGATCATCAGGCCCCTTAAATCCTAACCTGCAGTGATATGTAGAGGGCAAGTACATGGAAAGGTACAAGTAAGGGGCAAGTACAGGTAAAGGTTACGCAGTCCTTTTTTTACAGTTTGTCATCCTTGACATGGAGGGATGGCAGCAGTAGGACAAAGGGTTATTACTGGTTTGAGAACATCTTATCAGGGTTGGTATTATAAAACATCTGCTTAAGATAAAGGAGAATGATTATCTTGAGCTTGCTTTTCATTATTTTTTTTATATGTACACAGTAATTGGAATTTAGAGAACGACTGGTAGTATCGATCACGTGCCTTCTTTTGTGGCCAATATAGCACTCGGTGGAGCGCTTCCCTGTAAATTTGAATGGTATCGCTCTAAGAACATCCCCTGTATTTGCTTTACAGGAGCAAGTAGTAATGAATTTGGACAGCAGACTCCTCATCTTCCCGCTCTATATCTGCTGTAACTTCTTGTACACGTCGCCAGAGAAGAAAACTGAGAGTGAGGCACTGCTAGATAATTCAGAAAGCTGAGACCTCTTCGGTGGAATATAGTAGCACTTCTCTAACTCTCTATGCCTGCTTTAAGTTAAATGCCCTGCTGACACACAGAGCTATGACAATTAAAAAAGGCCTTACACTGTAGCAAATATATATGGCTGTTCTTCAGCCTCAGTATACTCCTATGCATATCTGAAGAGAAGATCAGAAATAATATAGGCCAAAACTAGTTGTCTCCTTTTTTTTTTTTTTTTTCCTTTCTGTCTGTTCTGCATCTTCAGACAGTAGCCATTCCATGTTCCACTTTTATTTTTCTGGGCAAAAACTGAGCCAAAGTGGAAAAAATGAATTTGTGTGAATGGCATTGCTAACTTACCTTGTAAAATTCTGAGCACACATTGTTGTGTGTGTGTTTAGTGGTTTGGGTTTGGTTGGTTTTGGTTGTTTTGGTTTTAATAACTGATCTGTAAATACCAGATCCATCTTCTGCTTACTTTTGTGGCCCTTTTTCATCAGGGCCAAATACATCTGTGTAAATGTTGTCTGTCAACTTTTGTTAGTCATTTAAGTGTTTGTACAGATTTTCAAACCTGCTTGTTTTTAAGCCTTTGTTACATCTCATATATATATATATATTTCTTTATTGCTCTTAGGCCTTTTTTTTTTTAATGTTGTGGAAAAAAAAAATCTTTTTCTGTTTTCTTTTTTTTAGCATGTGAATTTTCAAATGAGGATGCTCGTAAGTGAATTTTTTTTCCAAGTGCTGAGAATTCTCTAATGTACTAACCATCATTTGAGTCTATTATACAGCAGCAGCTTTCACCTAGGATTCTACTGAATCCTTAATATACTCATGTAAACCAAATACCAGTTTTTAAACATTGTTTTTCGGTGATTTGTTTTAACTGTTACATTGGGAATATATCCTGCTTTAGCTCAGGAACCTGTGACCTTTGAGTGCCTTTTGAGTTGTATGTGTTAACACAAACTTCACATCAGTTAAGCAAGGTCACAGGATCCAAAATAGGATCTGGGAACAAGGGATTCGTTTTTAGTTGGTTTAATGAACCAGTCGAGAAGAGGTACACTGTATTAGTTTTTTGTATGTATTGGTTGGTTTTTATGTTTGTCTATTGCTATTTTGAATTGTTACATCAGGATTTTTGGATTCCAAGTGGGAATTTTGCCTCTTTAGTAGCCTATTTTTTTAATGTTGTCAGAAAAGTATAAAACCCTTTGTACTTTATAACAAGGATAAAAAAAATGTGTTAGATAAGATGGAAAAAAGTGGCAACTTGTGAATAAATGATTTCAAGTGTAATAGTCATCGGCGTCTATCCTGTTCTACCTTAAATAGCGTTTTGTATCGGATGCAGCCAATGAATGCACTTCTGTATAATAATGCGTTAAGTCTCATATTTCTTTGGACAAGAGCAGAAGGATGTTAAGGCTTTCATCTAGCCCATCATCAAACTGATGTTTTTGTCAAGACACGTAACTCGTCCCCTGAGCTGCGGGTTCCCTGTCCCCTCCTCTGCCTCCCTTGCACCCCTGGGTATAGAGGTGCTGCCGGGGCAGAGAAATTAATCCCTTCCCAGCTTTGGCCCTTCTTCCCCCTGGGCAGAATCAGGGATTTGGGATGGGGCCAGAGGTGCGGGTGCCATTCCTAAGGGATTCGTGAGGGGCTGGGTGTGGGGGACAGGAGAGAGAGGGGCACAAAAACCCAAACACATCACAACTTAGCCAGAAAACATGTTGATTTTTGTTCTTTTATTTGTCACTGACTAGGAGCAGCAATTGTGGCAAAGGGGAGCTGAGAAGTACAATACCACACTCGAGAAAACAGCATGTAAAATACAAAAATAAGGAAGCCTCTATATATATATATAATTGCAGTCGATTACTAAAAATAAATATTGTAAACACTGAATTACAGAACATCAGATGAAACTACAGTCACTCGTTTCTGCTAGCAGCCGAACAGTCTTTGGCTTTATTTAACTCCCCCTGCCCCACATGGAGCCAGCGTCCCCATTAAGATGCAATTTCTGTGTTTGAGGCCAGCGCGGCTCCAGGCTCTTTCCTTTACCCTGGCGAAATCCCTGACAGGTTGATAAATGACTCTTTCTCACTTGACTTTACGACCAGGAATCGCCTCTTTCTGCCTTCAGTGACCACTCTCCTGCCAGCGGAAGCAAAACGCTCCATTCGGAGAAGGTGTTTTCTTCTCTTTATCGGCTGGAGAGATGGAGGTGGGGCGAGGTGAGGGACTAAGGCTCCCCCAGCCCGCTTTATTTGGTTGCTGTCCGGTACCTCACCCCCAGCCGCTTGGGGACGGGTGGCTTTTGGCTGCGTATCACTCCAGGCTCCGCTCACCTTCCACCCACTGGATCTTTCCATTCTCTCATCTCTATCGAATAGCCCGAGCACATCCTGATTGCCTGATAAGAGAGGGTGCAGCACAGAGGCAGCAAGCTCCCCCAGCTCAAATCACCTCGAGGTTTGGAATCTGGGGGCTCCTTCCAGGCAAGGGATTTGCACATCTCAGGGGCTCTCAGGCTCCCCAGAGGCCCTAGGTGACTGAAGAGGTTTCAGTTTGTACAGGGCCTTGGACTCCAAAAAGGGTAGAGGCAAGTTCCTCCTTCCAGGCCCCAGATTTTGTTGCTTGTAAAGAGGAAAATAACTGCAGTGACAATAAAACCCTGTCCAAAGTACGGGCCAGGAGAACAATTTCTAGGGAGGAAAGGTCGCGCTCTCCCGCGGAGCAGCTGACGCTGTGGGAGATGCTGTTCTCCCCCAGGCTGCTGCCTGCGGGGCCGGAGGACACACCAGCACAACACCACCGATACAAAGAAAATGCATCTTAATGGCACGGCTAAGCAGAACGAAAGCCATCCTACACCCACAAAGCAGCACTTACGGGGGAAGGAGACAGACCGATGGGCAAGTCAAGGAGATCAGTCTGTCTGTCTTCCCCTCTCTCTGGATATAGATTTGATCATCCCTTCATATCAATACTCATGATTTGACCTTCCCTTCATTTTAAACACATTCACATAACATCCCGTGGCGACATTTGGGTTCGAGGTTACAGTCCCGCATGGGTTACAATCGGACCGCGGAGCAAACGGCTCCGACGCTCATCCTCGCTGCCGGACAAAAAGGAGGAGCGCAAACGTCTCGGAGGGTTTGATTAAAAGCTTTGCTTAGAGCCACGGCCAGGGACGTATGCGCAGTCACAGCTTAACACAGGCGCCTCGTAACGCTTCAAGTATTGCTTTTTAGGTGGGAACGTTTTGGAGCCCAAGCCAGGAGGAAGCGAAAGGCAGGGCTGCGAGCCAGCACCTCGCCCAGCAGGCTCCAGGCCAACTCCGCCGGCCGCTACCGTAATGTCACAGCCCGCGATTTGCTGCCAGGAGAAGGAAAGGGGAACGAGACGACCCTGCGCCGCCCATCCACGCCGAGCAGGAACTTAACGATCGGCATTTCCTTTTCCTCCCCCGGAGAGACCTGGATGCCAAAGAGTGGCTGAACCGGAGCCTGAACCAGCTACAGAAACGGGCCTGTCCCAAGCTTTAGTTGCACAAAACCATCCCGTGACGCCTGACAAAAGCGCTCCGTCGCTCACACGGGTACAGCTGCACCAGTCCTTAGCTTAGAGTTTAGTACAGCTCCTAACGCAACCTTGTGCACAGTGAAGCAGGTAAAAACATTTCTGTTTCAGTTTTTAAGTAGGCAAAATGCTGGTCTTCCCAGGAGGGAATTACGCACAACTGCTTGGTATCAGATTAGAGGACTTCTATATCAGCTTTTAAAAAAAATTATTTAAAATCTTCTAAAACTTCACTAAACTTGGCTTCTTACATCATTGCTACACACGGTCAGGCTTCATTTGTTATAATTGTTTTAGGCTTATAAAAAAATAAGCATTTAAAATGCCCAAAGAGTAATTTTGCTTTAAAATTGTGCTACTGAACTTGACCCCCAGCCCAGAAGAGAGACTTTGGGTAATGGAGTTTCCCCAAGCAGTATAAAAATATACATAAGAATTACACAAAAACTCTGTCCTCCAAACTGAAGGGCTGTTCATGGGATTTTTTTTTGTTTGTTTGTACATCACTCTAATTTCATTATCTTCCTCTAAATATTTACAGAAACGTATCCACCCCCCATTTGCATGCACCTGCTCATCCGGGCAGAGAACTGCAGCGTTTGGTTCATCTGCAGGCTTTTCCCGTGGGCAAAATTAATCGCGGCTTTGCACCGTGGCACGTCAAGGATGCCAAGGGCCCGCGCGGCCCCGGGAACGCTCGCAGACGGCTCCGAGGATGCCAGCTCGGAAACGAGGTGACACCAGCCAGCACCGCTGCCTCCGCGTGCGGCGGCCACCGCCTTTCCCAGCGCCTCCGGTTACAAGCCGGCTCCCCGCGGGGACGGCTGCTGCGCGGTGTCGCCGGTCGGGCGTGCAGCAACGTGCAGCATCGGGCTCCGGACCAAGCGGCCCCTGCGCCCCCCCCTCCCCGGCGCCAGCGCGTTGCATCCCCGGCCTTCGGTTTCCCTTTGGATCGGGCAGCAAATTCAGAAAGCCTGGACATCTCCTATAACTCGCCGCGGGAATTTGGGTCTCTTTCTCCAGTCTACCCCAAGAAAAATTTAAATTAAAAAAAAAAAAAACAAGAAAAAGGAGAACAAGCGCTCTGTATCGCTCTTAAACAACGTTAAAAGACAAAGTCGAAACCAAGCGCTATAACCCCCCCCCCCAAGACTACGTACGTAAAAAGACATACGACCTCTCGACACATAAATACGCAGTGTATAAATGTGGACGTCACCTAAGGGGGCTGAAGACGGAGCTATTTCACAGACGAAAAGCAACCCGAGCTCGTCGCAGCTGCTGCAGCCGCCGTGCCGGTGCGCTCGGGCGCGCGCGCGCGCTGCGGGAAGGGACCGCCGTGCCGTGGTGGCAGCTCTGCACCCGCCAGGCGCCGGGGCGAACCCTGACCGCACGCGCACACGTCACACTGCTGCGCTCAGGGCAGGGGCGCGAGCTCGGGAAATGGGATTAGACCCTGAGTCCCCAATTATTTCCAGGCACGTGCTCTGCGGGAGCAGCTAAAGGGGAGCCGCTAGCCAGGATCCAGCAGCTTCTCCAATGCTGCTCCCGCTCTGTGCCGAGATGCCTGGTATCTCTCGGTGCAGCTTGTGCTCCTGCACCCTGTGCTTTAAGAGTTGCCATGACTTTCATGGAAATAATACAGCCTTGATCAGGGTAAAAGACTAATGGAGGTCTTTAGCCCAATCTGAAAGAGGTTTGCTTTCTAGAGCACGGACGCGACCACGCGAACACACATAAATAGGTGCTGGTTACTGTAAAGTGACAATGCGGTATCTTAATTATTCTAGCATCATCCTTGCTGCCGTCAGGGAACACGGGAGGGTGGTTAGGAGATACGGGGAGGAGAGCTGGTGTTTAAGGTAGGCTGCAAGCGGAACAGGTCTGGCTCTGACTGCAGATGTAGGTAGGCAGCCAGAAGACACGTGGAGCTTCACTCGAGACACGGTTTTACGGCAGGCAGTCAAACTCCTAAGACAACACTTTATGCAAAGCACGCAGCATCTCCAGTCCCACCGGTGGTATCTCGAGAGAACTAGGAAAGCTAAGAGTCTGCTTGCAAGGGGGGTGTTTTGTGTGTGTGTGTGTGTGTGTGTGTGTGTGTGTACAGAGGGAGGGGAAGAGGGAACAGGAGGGGGAAACGTCCTCTGCTTTGCTGAGACCAAGCTCTTCTGCAAACCTCCTTCCTTCTATCGCTGGCCGGCCTCCCGGATCCGGCAGGCCACCGCCGTGATGAGTGCTGCGCCCTTGCCGCTGCCGTCTTCCGACTGCAGGAAGGTCACTTCGCACTTGGGGGACAACTGCTTCACTGTTTCGTGCATGACAGTGGAGAAGCTGCAGGAAATAGATGGAAAAAGAAGAGGAGCTGATTTAAGCTGCCGGTGGTCGCAGGTGCCAGCCCCAAAGGGAACGAACCCTTCAGCCCCTATCTGCGTGGTCGCCTTCAACAGACTCCCAAACAGCGCTGCAGACTCAGAGAAATAAGGTCAACGGAGGAGCAGGACCCTTTTCAGAGAGAGCTGCAACGTAAGCTCAGCCACGCGTTAGGCATGAGAGCCCAAGTCTCCGTACTTCAGCCGGGTTCACGGTTGTCCTGGCGTACACCCGTTCTCCTTCCAGGACCAAATCTGGCACCCGCTCCAGACCCACCAGGTGGGGTTTGTCAGGGCCCTGAGAGCACTAATAAGCTTTAATGGTCCTGAGCAGCCTCACCTGGGGCCTCCACCAACCCCTCTGCCCATGGGCCCAGGAACCCCATTTAAGCTCGGCCCTGGGCCCTCACTCCCTGCCTGAGCTGTGTTGTCCTACAAGTAGTGGTTTCTAGTGTGCTTGTGCCTAACGATGGACCTTGTTGATCCTGACCTGAAAGCTGACTTTCTGGCTTGGCTTCAGACCTGGCTTATCACCATGGACCTGCCTGGCCAACACTGGACTTGCTCCTGGCCTGCGGATTGACTTCCCAGCTCGATCTTGGACCAGCCTCATCATTACAAGCTTGTCTGATGATCCGGGCTCTTGGCTGAACTCAATCACCAGCTCTGTCCTGCTCACCTCGCTCTGGGGTGGTGGGACAGGCCCTGCCTGGTGAGGCCCCTGCCCTGCTGGCTGTGTTATGCTCCTCGGCTCCCAGCTATCCATCCCTCAGGGAGCAGCCAGCCCTCGTGGCACCCTGGCAAAGTCTAGCTCGGTGAGCTTCTGGCACTGACAGCCCTTAAGTGCTCTCCTGTCCTCCCTGACTGCCCCAACCAGGCCCCCGGTCAGCACCCAGGCTGCCTGGCATGAGCGCATCCCCCCGGTCTCCTTGGAGGACAGCCCCTGGCCACCTGTATGAGGATGAGTGACTCACTGAGGGTGCAGCTTGTAGAGCGTGCCGTCCACGCCGACGGTGATCTTGAGGAAGTCCAGCCCACGGTTCTCCCGGATCTTGTCCACCACAGCTGCCATGCCGGCCCCGCAGAGCTGGGCTGCCCGCCGGGCCACCACCGTGCACACCTCCTTCACGGTGATGCTGTCGTCGCACGTGCTCTCCAGGCCGAGGTGCTGGAGGATGGAGCGCACCTGGAGCAGGGCCAGGCAGTCGCTGGGGAGGACACGAGGTAGAGGCAGCATTAGTGGATGGGGCAGCTTGGCTTTTGTCTCCCCCCCTTTCTTAGCTATGCCCTGCAGAGCCCACGGACTCGTGGCTTGGATAACACCAGGACCGCTGCGATTTTGCTGTCTTCCTCTGCACCACCCTGCATCATCCTGGCTCCAGAAGGAACCGAGCACTTGAGACTTCTCCCGCAAGCCCTGGGAACACGTTCCCCAAGCTCCCTCTCTGCTCCGGTCTGCAGCAGCAAGGCCAGAGTTGGTGCTCGCCCTGCCTGTTTGAGCTCACCTTTCTATCTGGGACAGAAACTTGGTCTCAAAGATCCCCCTGGTCTTCAGCCTCTCTGAGATGCGTCCCCGGAAGAGCAGCCCTCGCTTGGTAAAATCCATCAGGATGTTTCGGACGATCTCCCCCAAGTACATCCCGCTGATCATCTTCTCAAACCTAGAGAGGAGAGGACAGGGCTGAACATCAGGGCAGGAAAGGACACAGCAGCGTGTGGGATTCCTGGAGAAAATACAGCAGCGTGGTCCCCATCTTGCAGGTGGGGAGCGTGGCAGAGAGGGAAGACGGGAACCTCACACTGGTGCATTGCAGAGCTAGGCTGCCCTGCTGACACCGATGCTCCGCCAAGAAGTTGATGGGGAGCTCTGAGCTGCTCCCAGACACCCAGCCTCATCTCTGTTCGCCTCTTGCCCCAGGCACACCAGAGCGTTAGGGGTGGCTCTCGCAGCGGAGTCCCTTCCCAGCCCCGCAAAGCCACCACGCACCTTTGCTTCCCAGGGTTGAGAGACAGCTCATCCACCGCCAAGTCAAATTCTGTCTGCACGTCGTCCAAACACCCGTTGTCGCCAAACGCCCCCCACTCCATGTTCACGCACATCCTGCCCTCCTCCCCTTCCACCAGCTCCACGTTCCTCATCTCCTCCATGTAACAGGCGTTGCTGCCTGTGCCTGCCAAGAGAAGAGCGTCTTTCAACAGCGGACTTGGAGAAGCTGTCTGTGAGCTTTTATCTTACATCCTGAACAGCCAGAAGCCCTGTCCCAAAGGAAGAGGCACTGGAAAGGGATAAGATTGCCCTGTGCAGGTGGATTGGTGCCCACAGACAGGATGAGCAAGGGAACTCTGTAAGAAAGTTTGTTCTCACCAACTATGAGCCCAACTTCACAATACGGATCTTCGTACCCACAGGTCATCATGGTGCCGACCGTGTCATTTACAAGAGCGACCACATCCAGGTCGAATTCCTGCAGGGGGAAGGGTTTGCACGTGTTATTCCTGGAAGACAGCCTGCCGCATTACTATCTTCTCTAGTGATGGGAAAGGACCTGCCTGCTGGGTGTGGGAGTCCTCAAAACACACACGGACTACCCACAGCCCTGTGCATCTTTAGGTGGATACTACACACCTCAGATACCTCCAGCAAGGTAAGAACAGCCCTGCCAGAAGCAGCCCTCACAGCGAGAGCTTTGCGTGGTCTGCACCGAGGAAGAGGGCAATGGTATCTCCCTAACTTATAGGAGAGACAAGTCTGCTCCAGCCCTGGCCAGAAGCAGGCTCTTAGCTCCAGGGTCTGAAAATCCAACCTCTAGCAATGACTAAGGGCAGTTGTTTAAACTCAGACACTCATTAACCCTGTGCTCAGCCCATTAATTTGCTTTTACAGTCCAATTAAAGATCCCAAAGAGAGCCGGGATGTGGCAGCAAGCAGCCAGCTTCTCTCACAGCTCCACAGACATTCACCTCTCTCCTGTGAATTGCCTCCTTCAGCAGATTCACCACATCTTCTCCTTCACAGCCAGTGGCCTTGAAACCCTTTGTCCACTTCAGAAGAATCCCCTATTGTGGGGGAAAAAATGCGGTAAGCCATCCGGGCAGCTGGGCAGGAGGGGCAGTCCCCACGCCTCCACCAGCTTTTGGTGGGCGCTGCCAGCCCCGCAGAGGTCAGATTCTCACGGAGGCAGGTGCCTCGACTGGGCCTTCTCCAGAGCTTGGGAGATGCGCATTTGTTTTGATGCAGCAAAGGGGGCTTTGCAGAAGAACTGGTAGCCCCAAACCTTCACCTTCCCCCTCTGTTGGATCTGTCTGATCTGCCACACAGTCGTTAATGTGGGTACCTGGACTTTCCAGTGCGCTTTGGCTTTTCAGCCAGTCCTGGGTACCGGACATCCGTGATATGAGCCGGCTGGGTTGGGCTTACCTCATCCAGACTGTTCTGCTGGCAAGGGAAGGAGAAGGTGAATCCAAGCGGGAGCGATACGCCCTTCATTCCCATGTATTCCAGGAAGTCGGAGATGCAGTGGACGATGTGGTCGAAAAGCTGGGCGCACAAAGCCACAGAAGGCAGTTACAGTCACAGTGGAAAGTTCAATTTGGTTTTAACCTGCTTGATGTCCCAGGGACACCGATCCATTCCCAAGCCACCGGGGCTCTGAACAGACCAGGATGTCACTCAGCTGCACCGTATGAAGTGAGCAAACCCAAAACAGCTCCCTTTTGTGTCTCCCCCACTAACAGTGTGGTGATATCACTGTGATATCTCCATCTTGCAGGCCCCACACTGCACCCAGAAGCAATGGAGGGGCTGGCGGAGAGGGGAGAGCTTCACATGGGTGATCCTTCACAAGGTAGCCCCACAGCCCATCTGCCTCGACTCCTGCTAGAAAAACTCCTGTTCCCCAAGCACTGTTTGAAGTGGTTTGCAAAACTGTTTCAGTCAGCAAATGTGGCTCTGGAGAGGTCTCCGAGTGCCTGTGTTGTGGTTTGCTTATCTGGGAAATGGGGCTGATGTTTATCTGCCCTTGCGGAGAGCGTGGGATTCAGGGAGGTTCAATGATGTCCGGGAATAACAGTTTCTAACCTAAAACCAGTTTTGCACTTAGTAAAGCACATTTCAAATTCCAGCGCTGTGTACAGAACATCCCTGAGTGCTTTGCAAAGGCAGGAAAGCAACAGCGTCCTCCACGCTCCTCATTTTGTACCCCGGAAACCAAAGCAAGGCAAAACCAACTCCCAGGGCCCCAGCAGTGGCCCTCGGGGGTGGCTGCACTGCTTGCCACTTCTGCTTCCCCCCGCCCCAGGGAAGATGCTTTTCCCATCCAATCTCCAGCTGCTCATCCTTACCTCCTCTCCTGTCCCCTGCATGATCTCCAAAGGGATGGAGTAGATCTTGTTGTGCATCTCCACGCCACGTCTCATCCCGTTCCGCACACGTACCAGCAGCACACGGAAGTTTGTCCCTCCCAGGTCCAGGGCCAGGAAATCTCCTTTTTCTGAAACCCAAGAGAGAGTCATTAAGAGAGAGATTCCCCCAAAAGGGGCCTTGTGAGCGTGGCCCAAAGGCTGATCTGAATCCGCCCTCTTCCTGGGAGAACCAGAAAGCCAAGACGTGGCTGAGAACGGGGAACAGCAGGCACAGGTGAAAAGGCAGGAGGGCAATGTAGAGGTTGGCTCCCGCCTCAGGGAGACAGCAGGGTGTTAAGCCATGGAGGGGTGGACATTCAAGCCACGAGACAGAACGGGCAGTACAGCCCAAGGCGACAGTGTGAGAAACGTGCAGCGGTAAAAGCAAAGCTTGGTGTTAAGTCCAAACCACGGTGCCCTGGAAGCTCAGCTGCTTTTCGCAGTATCGTACCAGGAGGTTAAAAACCTTGTGCCGTTCACACCATAAGGAGGGAAGTGACCATGACAAAAGTCCCAGCCTTTCCCTAAAAGGCAGAGATGCTGGGAGCTGAGATGCTCGCTTTCTGCCCTACGCACCAGGTATGTGGTACCTCACCTGTCCCGTCTGGAGTTGAGCACACGTAGGTGGGCAGCATTTTCACCGTGGCCTCTGCATGTGTCTCCTTGCCCAGCCCCTTCTCTATCTCCAGCCTCATCCTTTGCTTCACCTCCAGGAGCTGCTCGTGGCTTAGTTTGAGGGCTTCCAAAGTCTTCTGCCGTGCCTTGTGCTGGGCGGCCAGCCTGTAGGCCACGGCCGTCACCATGGCTGCCCCTTTGCCGCTCCCGTCTTCCGACCTCGCGAACCGGATGTCGCAGTCCGGCAGCAGCTTCCGCACTGTCTTATGGAGGCGCCGGGCAAAGCTACGTGGGAGGAGGAAGAAGAGGACTTGAGCATGCCACCGTGGGGCATGTGAATCTCTGGGAGTACAAATCCCTTCGGCATCCAAACGGAGGGGCCCTGGGGATATTCAGAGACCCTTGGCTCGCGCCAAGCTCGTATTCACTGCTGGCAGGACCAGATTTGCACGCTTTCTCTCTCACCCTGCAGCCAGACCCCCTTTTTCTCCCCCTTGGCCTTGGCCACACTCACGGACTTACTGAGGGTGCTTCTTGTAGACGGTGCCATCCACCCCGACGGTGGACCGCAGCCGGTCCAGCCCCTTGTTCTCCTTAATGCGTCGCAACACGGCTGCCAGGGTGGCCCCGCACAGGCTGGCCGAGCGGGTGGAGACGATCTGGCAGATGCGGTGGGTGGCCATACAGTCTTCATGAGATGGCTCCAAGCCCAGTTTGGTGAGGATCTCATGGGCTTTTTGCAGCCCTTCTTTCTCCCTACAGATCAAAGAAGAAAAGGGATTTGTGCCTGACAATACCACTTTTGTGATCTGAAGTGTTTCTGTTTGCCCAGTGGATAGCTCTGTCCTGTTCCGGCAGCACAGACAGCAGGAGTCGGGCTGGGACCCCAAAAAAAACATCTGGATCCTACTCACTTCTCAATAGCAGAGACGTATCTGGTCTCGAAGTGGCCAGTAGTGAGCAGATCTGACGAGAGCCTCCCGTTAAACAAGAGCCCTTCCTTAGTCATCTTCACCAGGATGAGTCTGACCAGCTCTCCCATGTACATGCCACTGATCATCTTCTCAAACCTGCCAAGGTAAGCACAAGATGCACTTGCTTGGCTCCGTGTGCACCGTGAGCTGGCCACCAATGGCAGGGGCAGGTTTCTAGTACATAAGTGTGTGAATATCAGATCATGCCCCCAAAAGAGGGCAGACGCTTGTACCATCTACAGAAGTTAGTCAAATCAATGACACGCCCGTACCTCTGCAAGAACAGAGCTCCCCATGGCCAGGTCTGTGTTAAAAACCCTTTGCTATAGTGACAAAGCGGCCTTCCAGGCACAGATAAAACCTAGGTGTTCTTTTTCCAGGGTAGTTTATTCTGTAGAGAGTCATTCTGAAAGGATAATTTACAACTACCTGCGGGGTGTCTTTCAGTTCAGGGGTCTGCCCCAAATCCCACCCATGCTGCCAGAAGCCAGCTATGAAGATACCCACACCACGTAGGAAATGGGAAGTCTGTAAGACTCGGGCGTGAACATTAGGTGGTGGTGTTTGCCCTTGCTTGCAGATTATTTCATGGGAAGGGGAAAGAAACACATTGACATGAACACATTATCCCAAGGGAGCGGACATGGGGAGGTTCGGTTGGATGCACCAACCCGAACTGGTGATGCAGTCCCTATTTGCGCTGGTGTAGCCAGCACCCTGGAGGACACTGTGACCTAGTTAACTAGGATGACCTCTTCGGTCCCATTAGCGCCAGCACAATGGGAGGACAGAAAACGCAGAGCTAACCCCAAGTCTGAGCTGAAGCCAGGAATGTGCTTACAATTGTTTGCCAGGGTTGAGCGAGCCCATGTCTATCTCACGGTCAAACTCGGTCCTGATGTCGTTTAGCACGCCGTCGTCGCCGAAGGCCCCCCACTCCATGTTGATGCACATCCGGCCTTCGTCCCCTTCCACCAGGTCAATGTGTCTCATCTCCTCCATGTAACAGGCGTTGGTACCGGTACCTGCACCAAGCACAGAGGCTCCATCACTTCGGGCAGGTGAGAAAGCATGACGCGTTTCCCTTTTTCTCCATAATTAGAAATAGCGCAAATGCAACATATAAAACAATTTGGCAGCTGGTTTGAGCATCTGACTCGCACCATAGTCTGAAGTATTTTGCAGCATGTTTGAGCTGACAATACATGTTTCCTCTGAAGGCCCTTCAGAGATGAAACCCTTAAAACAAAAGGGTGGCTCCTAAAGCAAAACCATGTGTTGCAACTCACTGCTGTGAGTTAAAAATCTTTCACTAAGTAAATACCTAGTCCCAGGCCTGAGCTTCTGCTTGGCTCAGATTGAAGAAAGCAAACCTCAGGCAACGTTGTTTAAAGCTGCAATCACCTTTCTCCTCCAAAGACCTTAAAACCTGCAAGAAACCTGATCTCCTTCCGGAGTGCACAAACAATGCTGCCAGTCAAGGTGGACCCAGATCCGCCCTCGCCCAGCCCTGCCGCAGCTCACCAACAATGAGGCCAATTTCACAGTTATGGTCGTCATAACCGCAGGTCATCATGGTCCCGACCGTGTCGTTCACCACAGCAACGATGTCTATGTCAAAGTCCTGAAATGGTGGAGAGGAGAGAAAGCAAGTTAGTGCGGTCAAAACCACCTGAACTATCTCCGTTCTGATGGGGCAGCCAAGGTGTGGAGATGTATGCGTTGTGTCCCTAGGGTCCCCATCCCATCTCCTTGGCAGGTGAACGCCTGCGGAAGTTCTTACCCCTCGTTTCTTGATGGATCTGCGCAGCATTGAGACCACGTCTTTCCCCTCCACGCCGCTGCATTTGAACCCCTTCGTCCACGTTACGAGGATGCTCTATGGAGAAACAGCGAGAATGAGCGCTCAGAGAGCGGAGCCGCCAAGCACGCGTCTCAAAGGCTTCCCTCTCCCGACTCCACCGGCCAGGTCTACTTCTCCGCTACAGGGCAAGGGCTGCGTGGACCCACCGCACGCAGTTGTTAGAGCAGCAAGGATTTCTGTGCCTGAGTACGGCCAAAGTTTCAGGCCGCAGGACTCACTTGAATTTGAAGTCTCTGACCAAAAGCCCTGAAACCCCATGTGCTCGGGTGCTTTAGCAACGGCGGATCAAATGTCCGCCCCAGCTTACAGATGGGGAAACCGAGGCATGGAGACGAGTGAGTTGGACAAGGTCCCCTGGGGGCAAATGCCTCCTCCCCCTGGCTTTTTAACAGCCCTCGCCACCGCGACAAGGAGAGCGGCCGTCTTCTTCCTCATGGCTTTTGCTGAAAGCCGGAGCGGGACTTGCCGCATCCCCAGCGCGAGCTGCTGCCGCAGTGTTTCTGCACGGCGAGGACGTGCTGAACTGCCAGAGCGACATGGAGACCAGAAAGCCGGGGTGACGCGAGGGCGAGGAAGGCGACTGCCTCCGAGAGTGAGAGGCAGCCGAGCCCCGGCGTGGCGAGACGCTCCGCTGCCCCGCGCGTGACGAGCGGAAGAGGGCCACGTGCCTCCGCCGGGCTCCGCTTCCCGAGCCGTCCCCTCTCCCGGTGGAGACGCTGAGCGGAGCTGACAGCCCATCGCCGTGCCCCCGCACCGCATCACGAGCGCTGAGCCGCGCCGGCCCCGGGCGACCTGCTCTCCCTGCTGCTGTTGCCTCCTCCCTTCACCCAGAGCCGGCGGAAGCAGCCGCTTCCCACGAGGGCATCCGTGCGGCACGCTCAGCATCGCCTCCCGGTCCCCCGCACGCCCCGGCAAGCCATCCTGCCCTCCTGCCGGCTTGCGGCCCCGAAGCACGAGCACCAGCGAGGCTGCTTAAAGCACAGAGTCTCTGCGGGGGACCCGCTGCCCCGGCACAGAGCTCACCCCCCAAGGCCGTCAGAAATCCCCCCCCCCCCCCCGGCTCGGCCGCAGCCCTCGCGAGGAGCAGAGACCTTCACTCACCTCGTCCAGCTTGGTCTGCCGACACGGGAAGGAGAAGGTGAACCCCAGGGGCAGCTTCTCGTCTTTGATGTTCAGCTTGTCCATGAAGTTGGCCAGGCACTCGGCAATGTGGTCGAAGAGCTGGAAGACACCCAGTCCTGCTACAGCCCTGCGTCCCGCAGCAGAGCCATCCTACGTGGAGGAAGAGTGGGGATGAGGAGGGAAGGGGGGGGGGAGAGCGGTCAAACCCACCTGCACGCCGCTGCCTCGCATGAGCTCCTCGGGGATGGCGTAAATCTGATTCTCCATCTCCACCTGCTGCAGCCCGTTGTCAGACACCCGCACTCGCAGCACGCGGAAGTTGGTGCCGCCGAGATCCAAGGCCAGGAAGTCTCCGTTCTCTGCAGAAGCCAGGACAAGGACAAGGATTTGGCTAAGCAGGTCCCTTGCCCTGGCATTTGCGCACACGCGGGATCACCCTGGGCCTGTGGACCAGCCCAGCACCAACCAGCTGCCCCACAAACCCATGGGGAAGGTCCGACTCGGACCCCAGAGAGGAGGCAAGGCGGTGGATGTGTCTCCTGCCCCCCCTCGAGATGTTGAAGCTCGCTGTTGCAACACAACATATTTCCCTTCCCGCTGAGAGAATTTGGCCAAGCTTTTGATATGGAAAAAAGCATCAAGGCAGCTCCCAGGACTCTCGCACGCCTCTGGAAGAGAGAGGCGGTTTCTGAGGAGCTTCCCACCCCAGCCGACGCGGGAAAGCGTCCTGGGTCATGGCCCAGGAATCCCGCGCATTCCTGCCGTGTGATCTCACCCTGCCCCGGGAGCTGCTGTGTTCAGGGCAAGGCTTCGGGGGTAAGGAGGAAAGCGGAGGGCGAGGAATTGGGAAAGACCCTGGCGAGCGGGGACTCGTTGCACGTGGCTTGGAGAGTGCCAAGGTGAACCGGGCTGTTTGGGCTGTCCGAGACCTCCCGGCCAAGCCCACCAGCTTCGGAGCACTGTTTTTTTTAATTTTACCCGGCACCAGGGCAGCCCGTTGATGAGTTTAGGATTAACTGGGACCCGGGATGTGGGAAAAGCACCACGCTAGCTGTTTTCACCGCCTCGCCGCCAGGGCAGAGGGCCGGGGGAAAGCCCTCTCTCAGCAGTGCGCGATTTCTGAATGCATCCCGTGTGCGGCGCTGGCTCCCCCCGGCAGCTCGCGGCGCCCGGGGCCGCATTGCGCCCGGCGGCACCGGTACAAAGGGGCTACAGCCGAAACAAAAACGTGCCGGTTATTAGTATTCAACCGACAGGGGCCGGCCAGCGTCTCCGGTGACTTCAGCAGAAAAGCCAGCTCCCAGCCAAGTCTGCAGGGCGTCCATCCACGCTCACGGCATCCCTGGGGCCGACGCGAGGGAGCTGGAGGCGGGGGCCAACCCCAAGTGCAGTCTGAGGGTAGGTTTACGGAGTCCCTCTGATCCCCGCAATTGTCCGCCCCAGAACCGCAAAACCCTCTGCACGGGCTGCAAGGCTCTGGCCACCGTCCCGCTCAAGGTCACGCTTGACCTCTGGAGCAACGCAAACGCACCCCGTGCGGGCCGTTAACCCAGACCCGCGGAGCACTCGAAACCTGGACCTCAACAGCCACTTTGATGGTATCCGTCCATAGACACATGGACTTGCAAGCCACCTGCAGAAGATGTCCCTCCAGCTGGCAGGAGCCGACGAAACGCCAGCTACGAGCAGCCCCGGAGAGAGGCCGTGCGCCGAGCGGCGACAGCTGCAGCCGGAGGGGGGGACTCCCCGGCTGGTTCGGCTTTGGGGGAGGAAGAGGAAGCAGCAGCTCTGCTGGGAAATCACAAGACCAAAGCCACGTGGGCTACGCCATGAGCAATATCTGCAAATGTCACATCTGGGTGCTGCCTTAGATTAGGGCTTCCTTTGCGCGGGTGATAAGTTACGGGCCCCAACGCTGAGCTCACAAACCAAACAGAGAAGGCAAACAGGGAGCTCCGCTCCAAGGGGCTGTTTGCTCTTGGCAGAGCACTTGAAGGTGTGTGTTTAAGTCCCTTTGCCAATGCTCAAGCTTGCCGGGAAAAAGCCCTTGCGTGGTTGGCGCAACAGGCAGGGACTTCTGCGCGCTTTGGGTCGTGGTCTTTGCCAGGCTGCGGCCGGAAGAAGTGTCTTGCCCAAGGTCACGTCCGGGGACGCCGGGGTTTGGTAACCCCAGCTCCTTCCCCGACCTTCGCCGCCGACCTCGGGGTTTCCAGCCTGTGCTGCTGCCGGGAACAGTCAGTCAAGCCGGCTTCGAAAAATAAGAGGGAAAGAGGAAAGCTGGAGCAGTCCAGAGGCTGGCCCGCACGGGAACGCGGGACGAGGCGGAGGTGCCTGCGGCTCTGCGTGCTGGTTTCGCAGCAGCACAGGAGCAGGGATTAACCTGGCAGCGTCTTTCAGCCAGAATCGGGGCCAGGGGGCAGCAGCTCCCGCCGACCGCAGCGGGATAACGCCAGGCCAGATCCCTGGACAGTAATTCCCAGCGGGTTTCCTTGCTATCGGGTACTTCAAATTGCTGGGCGAGGGGTGCTGTGCAGCACCTCCAGGAAGGCAGGCATAAAGCACCTTCTGCATTTCAAGGGCTTTGACCACCTAATTCCCGGAGGGTCTTCTGCCAGAGACGTTAGGAGGGCGAGGGGAGGCTGCAGCGCGGGGCCGCGGCTGGGTTTGGCGTCCGCCCTCCGGCGCAGCCTGCCCCGAGACGCTGCAGACGTGACCTTGCCCTTAGGTAAGCGGATCCCGGGGAGACTGCGCACGAGGACGGGCATCAGCCGGCGTAATCCTGCAGCACAGGCGGTTCGCCCTAGCGGCGGATCCGGGCGGAGTGAGGGCGGTGATGCGCCGCAGCGGGAGTGCGCCGAGCCCCAAAACCGGCGCCGTCCTCTGCTGGGATGCAGGGAGCCCGGCAGGGATAACGTGCTCGCGGGACAGGGGTGCTAACGTCCACCCCGGTGGCAGCAGCACCGCGCGCTGGCCGGCGGTCAGACTTTGGCCAGAACCACAAAAAAAAGGAAGCGAGGAGGCTGCACCCCTCAGACTTTACCCGCGGCCTTGAGCCTTTTCCGAGCAACTGTCACACCGTCTCTCGGTAAAGCGACGTGCCGAGGCGGCTGGCACCGAGCCACCCGCGTGGGCTGGCGCCAGCTCACCCCGCCGTCCTGCATCGGCTTCCGCCGGCCCCCTCCAAAACCCGGGAGCCGAGGCCACGACGCCTCTCCTGGCCCCGATCCACCCGGAGCCGCCCGGGGAAACACGACTGGCGGCTCTGCACGACTTGCTCAAAACCCTCCAAATTTCCAGCCCTGGCGAAACGCTTCCCCTTCCGCCCTGCCTCGTCGCCCCGCGACCCCAGCCGGCGTCTGGAGCAAAATCCCAGCCGGGGCTGGGCGCCCCGTCCTGGCACCGGAGAGGCTGCAATACGGGAAGCCCCGGGCGGCTCTCGCAACGGCGGCGGGCGATTGCACGCTCTGCCCAGCGCCGGCGGCGCGCTGCGGCGCTTCGCCCCCGCCTCGCCGGGCAGGCGGGTGACGCAGGGGCACGCAGCGGGCCAGCGCGCCGCGCCGCGCCGCTCCCCTCACCTTTGGCTGCGATTGTTCACGCGCCCGGGGGCAGAGCCCAGGCTGGGCCTGTAATTAAAATATTCTCAAATATTTGAAGAGATCTAAATCTCCGTCCCGGGGCCGGCAGCCAGCCAGCTCCGGCCGTTCTCGGCAGCGCCGTGGCCCGGCACGGCGGCAGCGGGCAGGTCCCAACGTCGGGGCCGGCGGCTCCCCGCGGGCCTGGGAGCCGCAGCGCACCCGGATTTCACGGAGAGGCCGCTCCGGTGTTTAAGGCAGCCGGAGAAGGGAGAGGAAAGTCCAGGCAGCCCCCGTTGCTCCCCGCGAAGGGACGGAGCAGCCCAGGCGGGAAGGGGTCCGCGGGAAGGGAGCTCCCTCCGCGGCAACGCCAGCCCTGTTTCGGGGGTCCCCGTCGGTACCTGTCCCGTCCGGGGTGGACCTCACGAAGGTGGGCAGCATTTTCACCGAGGCGGTGGGGTTGGTGTCCGCTCCCAGACCCTTCTCCATCTCCTTCCGGAAGCGCTGGGACACCTCCTGCAGGGTCTCCTCAGACAGCCGCATGTGGTAGAGGTATTTGTCGACCTGGAAGGGGCAGAAAAGCCAAAGGTCAGCGGGAGGGTTGGGACACGGGCACAACCACCGCGACGCATGGAGGGCAGCGCTCGGAGCAAAAGCAGGCGGGTGCCACCTCCGAGGTAACGAGGTCAGCGGGACACTGGCCCAACGGGTCACCTCTTCCGCCGTATCGCTCCGCAGCATCCCGGCGTGGACGGGGAAAAAGCCAAACCCCGCGGAAGTCCCGACGCTCCGCAGCATCCTCGCCGCTTATTCACCCGCAGGCGCCCAAACACGTTGCGACAGCGGGAGGATCCAAACTCGGCAACCTTCGCTGCCCGCGCCGTGAGTCACGGGCTCGGCGGCGGAGGCAGCGGCAGCATCACCGGGCTGCGGCGCGGCGCCAACGGGCCCCGACCTCGGCCCGCCGGACCCCATCCTACGCGGAGGATGCTCGCGGGGAAGCCGCTGCCCTTTCGTTTATTCCCTGCCGGGATCACCCTCGCGCGGGTTCCCGGGCCGAGAGCTCCCCAAACCCCCGGTAGAGCGAACAACGCTCGGTTGTTGTGACACGAGTGGCTCCCGCGGCGTGGAAAGGGAAGAAATCCCAGAAATCATTGACACGCTGAGGCTGGAGAGATCCCCCCACAGATGCGCGTTCCCCTTGAGCCGCACGGGAAAACTCATCCCCGAAGCATCCCCGTGCGCGTTCCTGGAGCCGCTCCTGAGCGGAGAGCATTTCTGGACTGGGCAGGGAAGGGAAACGGAGAGGCGGACGGACTGCCAGCTCCCAAGCTGTGCCCCATTTCAATTAACTTCACTTAAAATTAATTAAAGGGCAGCTGCGAGCCCTGCAAAGCCAGAGGAAAACCCCACCCAGTTAGCTCACCTGGCTGTAGGCACGTAACATAAGGTCATCGGAAATCGAGCGTGACTGTTTTTTATTTAATAGGGCTACGCTCCAGTCGGAAATGGGCATTTTGCGGGCTGCTAATAGCTGTCTGACTGAGGAGTGACCTTGTTTGCGGACGTGCCCTTCGGGACCCCGGGGCTGAACCGAAGAGGCCTCGTCTCGAGCCCTGCCGCGCTTCTGTCCGTCTGCTTTTCGGGCTCCGGGATGCTTTGGCGCGACCTTGCTCCCAGCTCTCCTGCCCGTTTTGGAGCCAAAGCCCCAGCTGAAGTTGCCTCACTTGCTGCGGTGAGGTCAGAGGGTGGAAACGCAGCTTAGCCTGGCCCTGCGCTGCACGAGGACAACGTGTCTTCCCGGAGGAACAGCATCCTTGCCGTGGAGATGGGAAACCCTTCTCCCGACCTCCTCCTCCCCCTCCTCCCTGGTGGCTTCTGGCTGAGATGTGACCCACCTCCCCAAAAGAGCTTTCCCTCTGCTTGAACCGCAGGGGAGCACGAGCGAGCCGGGGCCGACGGAGCAGGGAGCCGCGGCCCAGGAGCAGCCCGGCAGGGAACCGGGAAGTTGCTCCGCGCGCGGCTTGTTTGCCAGACCCTCCTCGCCCAGCGGAGGAGCAGGAAGTCAAACAGGGCCCCGCTCGCCCTCCTGTTTGCTTTCGCTCGCTGCAAATTGCCGCCCACGTGGCCAGGCTACGGTCACGGCGCTGGGGAAGGCGTGCGCGGCGCCGGCTCGCCGCCGCCCTCGTCCCGGAGCTCGCCCGGCACCGCTGCCCTCCCGCTTCCCCCGCGCCGGGAATAAGCAGCCGCGCCACAAGCAGGGTGACCTTCTCCTAATTCCGCAAAGCCCTTTAAAACCTGGATCATCTTCTCCCGCGAGCGCAGACGCCGGCCCATTTCCCGGCTAGGGCAGGTCAGCGTGTCCGTCCCGCTGCCCCAGCACGAGCCCCCGCGCGGCACTGGCGCAAAAATTCCCCGGGAAAGTCCCCCGGACCCACGCGGGAGGCAGCCGGGGCCTCTTTCACGGCCAGGTCTTGGCCAGCTGGTGGCCCCGAATTAACCCAGCCAAATTAACCCAGTTACCGCGTGCGCCTCGGTACGCTGCCGTGAAGCATCCTCCCAAAAAGGGTTTTGCAATCCTGGATGCCCAGGGATCAGGTCAGAGAAGGGAATGAGTCTGCGGCTACGAAGCACGAGCATCTTTCAAGGGAAAGAACCTTCTCAGTCGTTCAACCTTTTAAGATCAATTTTGAAGAAATAGAGTTACTAGACTAGAATCCAGAACGGGGCATTTTAGTCACAGTGGGAGAATTGCGGAAATTAATAGCGTTTCCCCGAGGAAATCCCAACTGAAGGGAAGAGAGCAGGGAGAACAAACTGAAGCTGGCAGGTGCTGCTGCTGCTTGGAGCGGAGACAGGTCACACGCAGGGTCGGGTCTTCCCTGCTGGTCGGAGCCCCGCTGCGAGCAGGGAGCAGCCGAGTTCAGGGGACCCGGAGGAGAGCAGGAGGAGAGCCGGGACCGCAGCCGGAGCAGCTGCAACCGGTTGGATGCAACGTCCGATTCGAACGAAAACGGGGCGAATCGTTCTTTTCTCAGGACGTGGGATGCCCCGCAGCGCCGGGGCGTCTCCGGGGGCCGGGCTGGTCCCCCCCGCGGAGCGCCGGCTGCCGGGGGATTGCCCGCTATCGCGCCCTGCAGCCGCAGTGCCACCCCGGGGCAAGGTCCACGCGGCGGCGCGGGGAGCCGGCGAGTTACCCGGCTTTCGCCATCGGCTGCGGGCAACGCGGCACGGCGCGGGGCACGAAGCGGCGGGGCGGACCCGGGGCAGGGCGCCGGAGGGGGCTGCAAGGCAGCTCGGCCTCCCCGAAGGGCCGGTTGGCTTTCGCCCCCCTGCACCGCTCTGCCGCGCCGCTAAGATTTGCAAGGCTGCTGCAAGGAAGGAGGAAAAGCCCCAGTTTCAGATTTGGTTCTGGATAACGTTTGACCTGCCTGGAGGAGCGGGGTGAGGAACGGTGGTCACGGCTCGGGTACCGGCCCCATGGTGCAGCCGGGTGAAGCTCTTTCGCCTGAAGATTTCTCTCGATTCCCATGAAGTTGCCGCCACCTCGGGCCCTAGAGACCCCGAGGGTTTGGCGGTGCAAGCACACAAGCACGTGAATAACCTCCCTCAAACTCAGTGCAGCCACCCAGGTGAGAGAAAGAGTTAATTCCTCGGCTTATGCATCTGCAAAACCGGCCCCGTCCGGGCAGCTGCTCGTGGGGATGAAAAACGTCCCGAATATTGACCTTCCTGCCGAATCGGCCAGGGTGCGGGAGCGGAGGCGAGCGGAGGCCTTTCCGCCCGCGCTCGCGCCGGGGACCCCCTGCCCCGCCACGCCGCGGGGAACCGGCGCGCGACTGCTCTGCACGCGGTGAATTACAGTGTGATAACGGCTTCCGGCGAGGCACAACCGCTTCCTGCGCAACAGCCGCCGGCGCAGCGGGGAAGGGCGCAGGGCTGCTCATTCCCATGCAAAAGGCCTCGGCCACACGCTCGCGGCTGGGTCGCGCTGCGCTCCGGCCGGGGAAGCCGTCCGCCTTTGGCTGTTCGGTCGGCGTTTTGCTTCCCAGAGCGGCGTTTCGGGCAGGAACCGAACTCGGAGCAAACTTTTCAAGCCCTGTCGCATCTTCCCCGTGCGGTTTTTGAGCCGGACGTACCGCTTTGGGAAGCGTTTTGGCGGAGAGGGCAGCAGTGCAAGAGGCTAGCTGCTTTCTGGGGAGGGTTTTCCTCCCTTTTGGCACCAGAGCGTGCAGACTCGCTCTGCGTGAGAAAACTAGAGATAGGTTCAAGCTGCGAGTTTGGAGCAGGCTTTGACACAGAGATCCGCAGCGTTTCCGAGCGCTCCCGAGCTGCCAGGACGCGCGGTCGAACCTCTCTCTAGGGCAACCCCTTCCTGAATTATTTTCCGAGCGCGTCGCCGAGCCGTGCCGATACCCAGCAGGGTCCGGCTCGGCACGGGGAGCCCTCGCCCGGCCCACGGCCCCGGCTGCTCCCGAAATCCAACGCCGCGTGACCGCCGAGCCCCTGCTGACACACGCCCCGAGCAATGCCGAGCCGGGCCAGGCCGGCGTGAGTCAGGCGCTTTCCTGCTCGGCCGGTTCCCGGCAAAGCCGGCCGGCGGGGGCCGGGCCCCCATTACTCAGCGGTCACGGCGCGGCGCGTCAGCTGCCCGCGGCCCGGCCCCGGCCCCGGCGCGACCCGCTGCCGGCTCCGAGCGCGTGAGCCGCGGCTGCCCGGCGCCTCCCGGCCCACCGCCGACCTTGCCGGGCTCGAGCGGAGCCGCGAGCCGGTTTCCAGGAACCCGCGAACCCGCCGCCCCTCCCACGGCCGCGGCCGCAGCCGGCACGAGCCGGCCGGGGAAAAAACGCCCTCGCGGAAATCAACCCCCCGGCGTGACAAAATTAACCCCCTAGGAACAGGCCGGAGCGAAACCGTGCGGCCAGCCGGGGCCTGGGAACGCCGCAAATGTGGGAAAATTAACCCCATCTCCCGTTTTGCCTCCTTTCTAAGGAAAAGTCGCGGTGAGGAATGAAGGCCACTGGCCCAGCAGCTTGACACTGAGTCACCGAACACTCATCGCCTCCCTGTGCCCCGGCTGCGGCCGGGAGCCCCGGCACATCCGAAGGGAACGTGCCGCGGCCGCTCACAGCCCGGGATCGCAGCGGACGCTGCTGACACTAATCACAGTTTGCACAACGCCAGCGACCCGGAGAAGTTCTCACTTTGGGTCGCTTCCCGGCCGGGCGAGCCGACCCGCCGCCATCCCTCCGGTTCGGCAGCCGAGCCGAGCGCCGGAGCCCCGGACAAAGCTGCCTCCGTGACCAGGCTTCTCCCGAATGGGAACAAAAGTCCCGTTTTGGGGCTTTTTTGAAGTCCTTTGTCCTGACGCGGAAACGAACCACGGCTCCTGCAAAGGGCGTTTTCTTCCCAAGGGACAGATCTATGGCCAAGACCCTTTTCTGCCCGATTCAGAGCAAAAAAAAAGAAAGAAACGCACGACTCAAACACATGCTAGCTGCCCGAAAATCTCTCCCTGAATGGAGTATGCTTGAAACCCCGGGGAAAGCCTTTGCTTTTGATGAGGTTGGCACCGTCAGAGAGAGAAAAATCACCGCTTTCCAAGAACCTGCCGCTCCTGCCTTTCCCCGCAGAGGCGGCTGCCGCCTGCTTGGGAAGCTTTGCGAGCAGGGATAATTTTTGCAGCCCCGGGGGAAGCACCCGGCTCTCTAACGCGGGACCGTGCGGCCGCTCGCCCCGGCACCAGGGGCAACGGCACATTTTCCTTCGCAGGAGGCTTTGCGGGAGCCCGTTTAAAAATAACCGAGAGCGGCGGAGGCGGCTGCCGGGGGCCGGGACGGCCACAGCGGCTCGCGGGCCAGCCGGAGCGAGGCCCAGCCCCAGCTGGATGCTTTTTCCCCCCATCTCCACAATAAACTTTGTTTGGGTTTGGAGCAGGGAGGAGAAGCGAGCGGCTGCTGAGCGTGGCACAGCGCGTTCCCGTGCCGCATCCAAGTCGAACGCCTCGGACAAAAGCTCCCCGTCCCTTATTGCCAGCCCCGATAAGGACCCGGCGAGCTGCCCGGCTCCTCAAAAGCAGAAGCGGGGTCCGTGCGCGTGGCCCGTTTCCGACGGCGGCTTACACAAGACCTTGCCGCGGCTTTCGCCCTTGTGCAACACCGGGACGCTGGCTGCAAGCGGGCACAGGGAGAAGCTGAGCCTCTGCTTCCCCACGGACCGGCTCCAGTCCCGGAGTTATTTCTGCTCCTTTCTGTTTTGTCTATCTCTTGTTTTACTTCCTACTTATCGCGGCCAGCGGGCCGCCGCCAGCGTGGCAAGCTTGCTCGCTCGCGGTCGCCGGCACGGCGTCTTCCTGTGCGCGAGGCGATGGAGCGGGCCGGGCGGCGCCGGGGCTGCGCAGCGGCGCGCTTTGCTTCGGCTTCCTTTACGGAGAGGTTTTGCGGCGGTTGCGAGCCGCCGGCAGTGACGGGGTAACGCAGCGGCCGCGCGGCCTCGTGACCCGCCGCAGGTGGGTCCCTCTGCGCCCGGCTTCCCGGGCAGGGCTCCGGCCCGCCGGCGCTCGCCGGAGGGCCCGGAGAGGAGTTTTATCCTCCGCAGAGTCTCCCAGGCAGCACTTTCCCAGAAATCATTTATTTAGCCATTGTTGGGAGATTAATCGCCTGCCCTGTCCAAACAAAGAGCGGATGCTTTCAGCGAGGCACGTAAGGACACCAGCGCTTGCATTTTTCCACTGCCTGAAATCTAAACGCTGAACTACTGGTGACAAACAGGCAGCGCGTCGCAACGGGACACTTTTACTCGCGTTTTCCACCCAAGAACAGCCGGAACACACAGATTAAAAAAAAAGGCAAAAAAAAGGCACCAAGACGCTTTTTGTTGCAGTCGGCGCTGGAGAGAGCCAACGTCGGGAGGCAGCTCAGGAAGGGGAAGAGCCTCGCGACGCCCCGGGGCCCCGTCCCCCGTCTCAGGCAGTGAGTCTGGGCTCACTTCCCTCTATCCCATCCGGCTCCGAGCAGCATGCCGCGTCAGCTCCCAACGCTCGCAGCGCCGGAGCAGGGTGACGGGAGCAGGCAGCTGGGCATGGGAGCAGCCAAGGAGACCGGAGGTGCCCGCGGCACCGCCGTGACCCGGGATAACCTGGGATAACCCGTGACAAGCCGGATGGGGCGGACGCCGCGCCGAGCACCCATCGCGCTGCCCGCTGGCAGCGGGGGCTCACCGGGCACGGGGGCTCAGCCCCTCACCGTGGCCTCTGGGCAAGCCAGCCGGCGACACTTCCGTGGGTGCCGGTGGCCGCATTGCGGGCGCGGACGGGCCGCGGCGGCGGATGCTGTGCGGCGGCGCCACGTGCACCCCCCGTGCAGCCCCCGCGCAGCCCCCCCCGGCCC
>NW_020450827.1:2962675-2966127 GCF_003343035.1 Apteryx rowi | reverse complement strand
GCGCACACCCATGTGCATGCACACCCGTGTGCCTGCATGCAGGGGCACTGGCTGGGCTATGCACGTGCCTAGTGTGTGTGTGTGCGCGCACCACGTGCCTGCGTGGGGTGTGGGTGTGCACTCCGCTTTACGGGCATCGGCAGGCAGGTGCGTGCACCAGTCCGCGTGTGCGCGTTCACCAGCGCCTGCGTGCGCTGCGGTGCGTTGCCGCGGACGCGTCACCGCGTGCATTGGTTGCGCGTGCCCCGGCGGCTGCGCGCGTGCGATCGTCGGTGCGCACGTCGGGCTGTGCTCACGCACCCGTCCACGCGTGCGCATGTCAGGCGGCGTGTGCCCGCGCGGGTACCCGCGGCGGTGTGTCGCAAGAGCCCGACGAGGGCCGGGGCACGTCGCCCACCCGGCTGGCCCTTGGCGGCGGCCCGCGCTGCCCGGATCCGCACTCCCAGAAGAGCCGGTCTCGGCAGCCCTGGGGCGGCAGTTACCTAACCTGTACGCCCGCTCCCTCCCGCAAGGAGCCACGCTCCCCAAACGACTTCCGAGGAGATCAGACTCTTCGCTGCTTTGCCTGGCAATAGTTATTCCTATGGGGTCATTTACATCGTTTTTCCAAGGAACCGAAACTGCTTTTTGAAGGAAAGAGCCGGGGAGAAGCCACCGAAGCTCGCAAAGTGAAACGCCCCCCAAGGATCCCGGTGCCTCCTGCCGGACTGCTTTTATTTTCCTGGGAAATCCAGTCCTTCCTGAGCTCTCGCATCGAGCGAGGGTTTGTCCAGGGCGGGTTTCAGGGAAAGCTGCCCAGCATCAGGAAACGATTCCACTTAATCTTTTCAGCGTGACTCCATTTCAGCTCGCCCTCTCAGCCGGCTTTTGCTAAATACCCAAAGTCGCAGTGATTACTGCAAAATTAAAGCGTAATTCAGCCTAAAAATAACTCGGCGCATCTGTCCACCTTCCTCGTGCGCCGGGTCACCTGATTCATAAAGGCAGCGACTGCGTTTGCAAAATCCGGAGCGTGTCCCCTCCTCCCGCCCCGCGCAGCGGTTCACCTAACCTCCGCGGACCCCACGCTCGTCCTCGGCAAAACCGGTCTGTTTTGGGCGGTGGCGGAAGGCGGATTGCCCCCGACTGAACTTATTTACCAGGGAACGCGTTAGTCGAGCAAAGGCCGGAGGAGCTGGCCTCCGGCTAACGCGGGGTTGGAAATAGCACTTTTCTTTGCAGCTTTTTTTGAACAGATTGTTCGTACCTTTAAATTTTAATTATATATCTAGGTCTTTTAAAGCCGTCCCTCGCGACCGCCTCTGCGATGCGCGGGGCCCGAGGACGCGTGGCCCGAGCAGAGCGGCGCCGCCAGCCCTTGGCGCGGGGCCGCGGAGGCAAAACCGGTCCGATAAGTTTGCTGGTGGCGGCGGCGGCGGCGCGCGGAGCACGTGAGCTCGGGGGCGAGCGCCGCGAGACGGCCGCTCCGCCGGGCCGGCGCGGGGGCAAGCGGAGCAAAGGGAGCCCCGAGGCGCCGGCACGGACGGACCCCACTCAGGCGCGACCCTGCCCCTGCGGCACGGTCCCGCTGCTGCTCGCTGCCTGCTCCGGCCCGGCCACGCCGGCAGCCGCCTCGCTCGGAGTGCCAGGAGCCGCTCGCTCGCACAGCGGCTCAGCCCCGTGTGCGGTGCCTCCCTGGCGTCCCCGCTGCACGGGAGGTCGGAGCCCCTCGAGCCCCGCGGGAGAGGAAGCCGGGCACAGCGCCCGGCACGGCACGGCACGGCACGGCGCCGCCCCGCGGCTTCGGCAGCGCCCGGCACGGCTGAAGCCCGGCGCCTTGCGCAACCGCTCTTGCACCCTTCCGCAAGCCGTTTCCCGGCACCCTCCGGATGCGCTCCCGCCGCCCGGCAGATCCCGGGGCGAGCCCCCACCACGGGGCCGGCAGCGGCGTGCCCTTACCTGCCCGGCGCTGTCGCCCCCCTTCGCCACTGCCACCGCCATGGTCCGCTGGGATGGGGATGGGGACGGGAGCCGGCACGGGGACGCCGACGGCTTTATCGCCGCTGATCCGCGGCGCGGGGCCGCGCGCCAGGCCGGAGGCCATTGGCTGGGCGCCGCGGAGATAAACGTGGGATTTTAGCCGGCATGGATTTAATCCCAGAGCCGGGGGATGAGGGCGAGGAGTTGAGCACTGCTTAGAGGGGGAAAGGGGCTGCGGAGGGGGAGGCACCAGGAGGATGCAGGGCCCAGCGGCTTCTCCCGCCCGCCTTCCCGCAGCCCCCAGCCCCGCGGCAGCTCCCCTCGGCCGGCCCCGGTCCCGACCCTGCTGGCCAGGCGCCCGGAGCAGCAGAGAGGCCGGAGCAGGACAGGATGCAACACTCCCGTATCCCGGGAGCAAAGGTGCAGCCAGGTGCTCTGCATGACAGCGCGCGCCGCTACGTGCCGGCAGGCACGCGGTCCCCGGCTGCGGGGACGGAGCGGCAAGGCCCCGCTCTTAGTAATTCCCGCGACGGAGACCGTGCGGATCGCGAGTGCCAAGCGCCCTCGCGGCCCCACCGGGGACGACTCATCCTCGGGACCTGCAAAAAGCGGCATTTTCCTGTGGCCTGGCTCTGCCCCGTCGCGGGGTTGTGCCGGGGACCGGCCCCAGTGGCACGGCAGCTCCGGCAGCCGGAGCGGGTCCGGGGCCGCGGGGCATCCCGGCCTCCAGCAAGAGCGGCGATGGGGTCGCGCCGCCGGCAGCCAGGGCAGATGCTCGCCTCGTGCCGCGGCTCTTTGGGCGACGCTCGTGTGTGACAGCAGCTTTTCCGTCTCCCTGAATCCCTGTGCGCTTCCAGGGCAAAGCTGAAGCCGTGGGGCAGCTCCACGCCGGCTCTCGGGGCCCGGCCGCAGAGCAGAGGGTCGGGGATCTCCAGCTCCGGGTGGGAGCTTCCTTGCCGGCAGCCAGGCTGGGCCGGCGGCGGGACACGGCTCTGCCTTTCAGGATTGCAGGGGGATTTTCCCAGCCGCACCAAACTGGGATGTGCTGTTGTTCCTCGAAAGTATTAATTACGAGGGGATTTCTGCCTCCTTTATGCCGATAGCGAGGCGAAGCTAGTAATGAGAAACGACGGAGACGTCTCGGCTCCGGGGGCTTTGCAGCGCGATCGTCCCCGGGGGAACAGCCCGGCGCGGCGCTCTCGCTCGCGCCTCCCCCGAGATCTCCCCGTCCCCGCGCGTGGGGCCGCGGTGCCGCGCCGAGAGAGCTCGCGATAATCTCGTGCCGACAGCTGCGCGGCTCCGCGACGCGCTCGCGTCACCGCCCTGGCACCGGGCTCTTCCCAGCACCGGCCCTGCTGGAGTAACTGGAAACCTCCGGGTAATTTTCCAGGCTCGTGATCGGAGCGGATGCGCGAGGCCGGGCCGCTCCCGCCGGAGCACCGGCCGCTGCCCATCACGGCGCGGCGGCCGCGCGGGGGGGACGTGCCGGGCCG
>NW_020450827.1:2959698-2962393 GCF_003343035.1 Apteryx rowi | reverse complement strand
GGTGGGGATTCTGGGGCGCCCCAAACGCTGCTCCCGGTTCCCACGAGGCAGCCGGAAAAGCTGCACCTTTCCCGGCCCCGTGCCGCGGCGCGTTTGCGGCGTTTGCGGCGTTTGCTGCGTTTGCGGCGTTTGCGGCGTTTGCGGCGTTTGCTGCGATTGCCGCGATCGCCGCGTTTGCTGCGGTCGCCGCGTTTGCTGCACATTTCTCCCCTCCCGCAGCCTTCGCGGGGGGAGGGCTGGGGACCCGGCGGCCGGGCGGAAGCGGGGAGTAAGGCAGCGACATCTAGCGTCACCCGGCCCCGCCGCTGGGAAGGAGCCGGCCTGGCCCCTCGCTCATTAAACCCCCCCAGACGGGGTGGCCCTGGTGTGTCCCCCCACCCCGCCGGGCCTGGGGCTGCGTGGGCTCCCCCCCGCCCCGGTGCGCAGGTTGTGCATCCCTGTCACGAGCTTGCACGGCCTCAGCCATGGCCTCACGCTGCCCCGGCCGGGCAGGGGGGGATCCCAAGCCCCGTTTTGGCCCTTTCCCAGCCCGGCGGCGCTCCTAAGTGCCAGCATTTGCCCCCTGCGATGGCGCCGTGCGGCCCCAAAGCAGCGCTGAGCCTTCGCGCCGGGCCTTCATCATCCTCCGGCCCCCCGCGAGGAGGGCACCAGCACATGCTCCCGAGCGGGGGAAACCGAGGCACGGCCAGCAGGTCCTGCCCCGCTCGTTAGCCTCGTTAGCGCGGCGGGGGCGGCCGGGCCCAGGTGTGCGTGTTTGGGATAACGGCTATAAAAGGGGCATTTTGGGGGCTGTTCCGCTCCCCTGGGGTCTGTCCCTGCTGGCGAGCGCGGGCATGGCCGGGGGGCGCCCGGGGGCCCTGCAGCCCACGCCGGCCCCCGAGGTGCTGGGCGAGGTGCTGAGCGCCCGCTTCGGGCCCCTGCCCCGCGCCGCCGCCATTGCCCGCCTGCGGAAGCAGCCGTCGGGGCGCTACGAGGCGGCCGGCGACCCCGCGGAGGTGCTGGAGCGCCGGCGGGCCGCCAACGCCAAGGAGCGCCAGCGGGTGAGCGGGTCCCGTTCCGGGTTTGCAAGGCGCTGGGGCGGCCGCGGCAACGACCTCCCCCCCCCCCCCCCCGCCCCGGGTTCACCGCTTCTGCTGCCTTCTCCCCGGCAGATCAAGAACCTCAACAGCGGCTTCTCCAGGCTCAAGACCCTCGTGCCGCTGATCCCCCGCGACCGCAAGCCCAGCAAAGTGGACACCCTCAAAGCCGCCGCCGAGTACATCCGCCTGCTCCGCTCGGTTCTGGAGGAGACGGGCGGCTGCGAGGTGGGCGAGCTTCGCCCTCGAGGGCCTCCTCGGAGGGGCACGGGCTTTTGGGGGGCTCCCGGGCGCCTGCAGGTGTGATCGGCAGGTCGCCCGAAGCGGAGCAGCGGGACGTGGCCCCGCGCGGGGCCGCAAAGCGCTGCAAGCGCAGAAATTGCCCGTTCTGGAGGAAAAGCCCGAACTGCGGCGAGGGCTGCGCCTGTTCCTGGCAGTCCGGGGGTGGCACCGCTCAGCGGGAAGCAGGGAGAGGGGTGGGAACAGGATTAACTCTTCCCAGCGGGTGGTTTTTGCTTTATTCTGTATTTTTGCAGTTTCCTGGGAGAAATGAGAGCGATATTTGATTTTTTTTGTTTTTCCCCTTCCCACCTTTCAGATGGGGAAAGGGGATGGGGGGATTTGCCTGCAGAAAGAGGGGAAGGCAAGTCATAATGCCAGATCCGCTCTTCCCTTCTGCCTCTTTCCCCAGCGCCCAGAAGACGCTGCCGAGCGGGATCCAGCTGCGGCCCGGCCCTCGGGCGCGGGGGGCAGCGCGCAGGCAGCGGGGGAGCAGGGGTGGCCGCTGGCCCCCGGGTGCCCGTGGGGTGCTGCCGCGCCGGGGCGGCCGCTGGAGAGCGGGAGGCTGGTAAGTGCTGGTGGGGGCGGCCGCGGGAACCGGGGCTCTTCCAAATCGCGTTTAATTCCTGAGGGTATTCCAGCTGTTTTAAAGGAGCTGAATTATTATTATTATTATTTTTAAGGTGTTTCAAGCCAATCCCTAGAGCACGAGACTCCCTGCATGGCCGGGAGCGGGGCTGCGCACTGTCCCGTGCCATGGGGAGGAGAGCAGCGGCCAAGCTCGGCGTCGGATGGTGCGGAGCGCGGGTGGCTTGTGGCCGGAGCGATGCCGGCACGGGCTCCCAGCAAACCCAAGCTGATGAATCCCGGCCGCGTGTAACCATGTGCATGTGCCGCATCCGGAGCCGGAGGGCTGGGTGTTGGGGAGGGGCCAGGCGTGCGCTGCATCCATCCCACCCGAACGCATCCGAGGGACGCCAGCTCTGTAATTGCTCTATCAAAGTGTAATTAGTGCTGCCAGGATTTATCTTGTCCTTTGCCAGGTAGCAAAGTTATTTAAAACTGCTCCGAGCTAAGGATCTCCTAATGAAACAGCCTTCCAGAGGCCGGGAGCTTATGCTCATGTACACCTGCCCCCCCCCCCGAGCCCTGCTGCGGTGGAAACAGGGAGCTGTTGGTTCAAAATAATAAACTACCCCCGGGTGAAGGGGGAGAGCGAGCGGCTGTGGTCTCTGCTGCGGCTCCGGGGCACCGGCCGGGGTGGTTGCTGCTCCCACCTGGCTCCAGCTATAAACGCTGAGGGTTTAAGTGGTGGTGATGGAAAAGGGGGGGGGGGGATG
>NW_020450827.1:2954524-2958764 GCF_003343035.1 Apteryx rowi | reverse complement strand
CGCCCGGGCCCCCTGCGCCCCCCCGGGCCGGGGGGCGGCACGACACCGGCCCCGACCCCGGCCCCGGCCGTGCTGCTGCTGCTTCCCGGCGCCCGTCGAGGCTCGGCGGCCCCCGCAAAGCGGCGCGGGGCAGCGGTTTGTTTGTCCGCGGTTTTGTTTTTTCCTCCCGTTTCTCGGGGGATTCTTGCGTTTGGAGATGCTCCGCGTTATCCCGCCGGTTGCCAGCCCCGCGGGATGGGTTGGGTTGTGTCGCGCCGCGCGGGCGATGCCCCGGCGTGGTACCCGCGGGGCCGCCGGGCTCAGGGCGTCAAGGCGCTGGTGGGAGACACCCAGGGCAACCTGCCTTTCCCCCAAAGCCACTGGCCGGCCAGGGCTGCAGCCGCCCTTCCCGCTGGGAACGCCACGCTCCTGGGCCGGGAGTGGCGATGGCACACCGAGACGGGGTTTTTGGGCAACAAGGGGCAGCGCTCGCTTCCCCGCGCGCGGCAGCGGGTTCCTGCGCTGGGGTTTTGATCCTCAGCCCCATCCCGTTTCTTTGTTCTCCTGGTGCTGGGGGCCGGCGGCTCGCCGGGGCCGGAGGTGCGGGGAGCTGAGTCGCCCCCGGCTCCCGCTGCCCATCGGGCCTTCGCAGAGCCCTCTTCCCCCGCGGCTGCTCCCTCCCCGGCCCAAGCTCCGCGCTGGCCCATTGCATTCGGCGTTTCCGCCGCCAGGCTCCTCCATGGGGGCGGCGTGGGGACCCCAGCGTCCCCCCCGGCGCCGCTCTCTGTCTCCCGGCCCCCAAACCGGCCTGTGCCCCGGTGCTGGGAAGCCCCCGCCGCCAGCTCAGGGCACCGTTGGGGACGGAGCCGTCCGGAGCCATGAAATTTAGAGACCAAGTCCGGCCGTGGGGCAGGTCCAGCTGCAGCTTTGGGCCCTGTTTTGGGGGAAAAAAGCAGTTATTTTGTCCCCACTGCAGCCTGCCCGCCCGCTCCACTGTCCGGCATCGATCGCGTCGCCCAGGCGGCTTCAACAGGCGCCTCCGGCCTGTTTTAGCAGGTCGCGGCGCCGCTATCGATCCCCCTGCGTGGCATTAGCAGCACAGGCTGCGCTGCCGCCGGCACGACCCGGCCGGGCGAGCGAGCGCCCAAACCCGCCGGCAGGGTTTCGGGCTCCCCGGGAAGGAGGAGACCCCGCGCGTGCGCGTATGGGCAGCAGCCCGCGGCGCCGCTTGAGAAATCCGGGAGCACCAAACTGCGGGAGCCTTCGCGGCACGCCGGCGGCCCTTCCTCGCCCTCCCCCCTCCTCCTCCTCCTCGCTGCGCGGCGAGGGACGGCGGCACGGGCGCCCTGGCTCGCGGGAGAGGCGGGTTTCGGAGCCGCCGCTTTGCAGCGCTTCAAACGCGGCTCGACTCCGCGCAGCCCCAGAAGCGCCGGGCAGCAGCAGCAGCAGCAGCAGCAGCCGCCCCGGGGGAGGCGTCGGGCGGCTGCACAATAATCCCCGCGCGCCCGTGAGCCGGCGCCCTGCGGCGCCGATAAATACCCGGGAGCTTTGCAGCCGCCGGGCCGCGGCGCCGCGCGTTTGCACGTGCAAAGGCTGAGCCCGGCGCCC
Organism: Apteryx rowi; assembly: GCF_003343035.1. NCBI lineage: Eukaryota > Metazoa > Chordata > Aves > Apterygiformes > Apterygidae > Apteryx > Apteryx rowi. The sequence goes on along the minus strand of NW_020450827.1, from coordinate 2,957,177 downwards.
CGGCGCGCTGCGGCCGCCTCCTGCGCTGCGCCACCGCACCCACCAGCGGGCTGAGCTGGCCGTGCTCAGCGGAGACCCCGGGCCCGGCCTCCCTCCCGCCCTGCTGCTCGTGTCCTAATGCTGTTGGAGCATCCGGCCCCGGCTGTTCCCCGGGGAGCTTCAGCTCCAGCTGCTCCTGGGCAGCTCCACACTAATTCGATTGCGGGAGCGATGCCGGGTTTCTGGGCGGGCAGGAGGGGGGAGCGCGACGCCGGCGGCACCCCACGGCCACCCTTAATGCACGGCCCCACGGCGCCGGGCTGTTTTGGGGTGCTCAGTGCGGAGCCGTCGGCAGAGCTGGGAAAGCTCATGTGGAAAGCGGCTCCCGCGCCACTTCGGGGAGCGCGGAGCTGCGGCACCAGGACCTGCTGCACCCCGGAGCGGCCCCGGGGGCAGCAGGCAGGCGGGATCGGCAGCAGCCGCCCAAAGCTTCCCTCGGCCCCGGGGGCTCACGCGGGCGGTGCACGGACGCGAGGGAGGGGGTTGTGCGGGCGGCTTTTGTGGGGGTGGGTTTTGCACGGGAGGGGTTTTGCACGGGAGGGTTTTTGCACGGGAGGGTTTTGCACGGGCGGGTTTTGCATGGGAGGGTTTTTGCATGGGCAGATTTTGCACAAGAGGGGTTTGCACGGGTGGGTTTTGTACAAGAGGGGTTTGCACGGGAGGGTTTTGCGCGGGAGGGTTTTTGCACAGGAGGGTTTTGCGTGGATGGGTTTTGCATGGGAGGGTTTTTCCCTGGAAGTTTTTGCACGGAAAGGTTTTGCACGGGAGGGTTTTTGCACGGGCAGGATTTGTGCAGGCAGGTTTTGCACAAGGAGGTTTTTTCACGGGTGGGTTTTGCGCGGGAAGGGTTTTTGCGGGAGGGTTTTGGGCGGGAGGGCTCTGCCGACCCCCTGCTCCCCGCAGGCCACCCGGAGCCGTGCCGGGACGCCGCGAGGATGAGCGCCGCCGCCAGCCCCGAGCCGCTGCCCTCGCCGCCCGCCGCGGGGCCCCGCTACTTCGACCGCTTCTCGGCGGACGACCCCGAGTACCTGCGCGCCCGCAACATGGCAGCCGACCTGCGGCAGGACTTCAACATGATGGAGCAGAAGAAGCGCGTCACCATGATCCTGCAGAGCCCGGTGAGGGGCGGCCGCTGCGCGGGTCCGGGGCGCCGCGGGGGCCCGGCTCTCGGGCGCCGTCACGGGCCAGGGCTCTGCAGTCTTTCAGGGAGGAGCTGGAGAGCCTCATCCAGGAGCAGATGAAGAAAGGGAACAACTCGTCCAACATCTGGGCCCTGCGGCAGATCGCCGACTTCATGGCCAGCACCTCCCCGGCCGTCTTCCCCACGTCGCCCATGGGTGCGCGCGGCGCCCGGGTCGTAGCGGATAAAACCCCCCCCGGATGGAGGCGGCAGGGTGGGCGCGGAGCCGCCTGAGCCCGCCGGCCGCCCCGGCTCCGCGCGGGATGGGGACGGGGACGGGGATGCCGGTGCCACCCCGCGCTGACGCGGCCCCCGCCGCCCCCAGGCCCCTCCACGGTGACGCCCATCAACGACCTGCAGGGCGCCGGCGAGGCGCTGCCGCTGGCCAAGGGCGAGCGGCTGATGCGCTGCAAGGTGGGCAGCGTCTACCGCCTGCTGGACCTCTACGGCTGGGCGCAGCTCAGCGACACCTACGTCACGGTGAGGCTCGGGGGCGGCCCCTGCCCCCCCGCTGCCCGCGCCGGCTGGCTCGCACGGCGCCCGGGCAGCCGGGGGCGGTTCCCGCGGTTCCCGTGGCTGCAGTCGGTGCGGTTCCCGCGGTTCCCGTGGCCCCAGACAGTGCGGTTCCCGCGGTTCCCATGTCCCTGGCTGGTGCGATTCCCACAGCCCCGGTCAGTGCGGTTCCCGCAGTTCCCGTGGCCCCAGTCGGTGCAGTTCCCACGGCCCTGGCCAGTGCGGTTCCCGCAGCTCCCATGTCCCTGGCCAGTGCAGTTCCTGTGGTTCCCGCAGCCCCGGTCAGTGCGGTTCCCGCGGCCCTGGCCAGTGCGGTTCCCACAGTTCCCGTGTCCCTGGCTGGTGCGGTTCCCGCAGTTTCCATGTCCCTGGTCAGTGCGGTTCCCGTGGCCCCGGTTGGTGCGGTTCCCGTGTTTCCCGCACCCCGGTCAGTGCGGTTCCTGTGGTTCCCATGTCCCTGGTCGGTGTGGTTCCTGCAGCCCTGGTCAGTGCGGTTCCCGCGGTTCCCATGTCCCCGGCCAGTGTGGTTCCTGCGGTTCCCGCAGCCCCAGTCAGTGCGGTTCCCACGGTTCCTGTGTCCCTGGTCCGTGCGGTTCCTGCGGTTCCCGTGTCCCTGGTCCGTGTGGTTCCCGTGGTTCCCGCACCCCGGTCAGTGTGGTTCCCGTGGTTCCCACATCCCTGGTCGGTGCGGTTCCCACGGTTCCCGCACCCCGGCCGGTGCGGTTCCCGCAGCCCCGGGCGGCGCAGGGGCCGGCCCGGCTTCCCCACCTCTCGCACGCCCGCAGCTGCGGGTGAGCAAGGAGCAGGACCATTTCCTCATCAGCCCCAAGGGCCTCTCGTGCAGCGAGGTGACGGCGTCGAGCCTGGTGAGTGCCGGTGGCGGCGGCGGCGGCGGCGGCGCGGGGGGCCCGGGCCCCGCGG
>NW_020450827.1:2950565-2953150 GCF_003343035.1 Apteryx rowi | reverse complement strand
CGTTGCCGGCGCGGGAGCGTGCGAGCGAGCGCTGTGTGCCGCCTCCCCAGGGCTACCGGACGGGCTACACCTACCGCTACCCCTTCGTGCAGGAGAAGAGCAAGCCCAAGAGCGACGTGCTCATTCCCGCCACGGTGACGGCCTTCGTCTTCGAGGAGGAGGCCGCCGCCGTGCCGGCGCTGCGGCAGCACGCGCACAAGCAGCAGAAGGAGAAGACGCGCTGGCTCAACACCCCCAACACCTACCTGCGGGTCGACGTGGCCGGCGAGCAGCCGGGCGGCCCCAGGACCAAGACCACGGTACGGCGCCCACGGGGCGGCCGGGGCGCGCGGCGGCGGCGGCGGTGGCGGCATCGTCGTCGTGACCCGGCTTTTCCCCCCTCCCTGCCGCGGCGCACAGTGGCTGAAGGCGGACGAGGTGGAAAAAGGCAGCGGCGGCGGCACGGCGATCCGCATCGAAAACCCCAACCAGTTCGTGCCTCTCTACACGGACCCGCAGGAGGTGCTGGAGATGCGGAATAAGGTACCGGCCGGGTCCCCCTGCCCCATCCTGCCCTGCCCTGCGCGGGGGCTCGGCCGCGTGCCGCCCCCACCGCCTGCCCGGCGCCGCTCTCGCCCCCAGATCCGCGAGCAGAACCGCCAGGACGTCAAGTCGGCCGGGCCCCAGTCGCAGCTGCTGGCCAGCGTCATCGCCGAGACGAGCCGCAGCCCCGTACGTCACCCGGCGGCTGCCGCGCGTCGCGTCACGTCGTGTCGTGTCACCACGGGACGGGACACGGTCCCCTGCCCTTTCCCGCGGCACTGGCCCTGTGGGCAGCCCCTTGCCTTTTCCTGCATCCCCGTCCCCATCCCTGTGGGCAGCTCCTCGCCTTTTCCCGCATCCCCGTCCCCATCCCTGTGGGCAGCCCCTCGCCTTTTCCTGCATCCCCGTCCCCATCCCTGTGGGCAGCTCCTCGCCTTTTCCTGCATCCCCATGCCCGTCCTCGCCCCCGCCCGGAGCCCCCCGCGATGCCGCCACCGCCGCGGCCTGATGCTGCTTTCGGGGCCGGGGGGGTTTTCAGTCCACAGAGAGTCACCTGGGGGCGGCGGAGGCGGCGGCGGAGCCCCGGGCGGAGGCGCCCGCCGAGCCGGAGCCCCCCAACCCCTTCAGCCAGCTGACGGACCGGGAGCTGGAGGAGTACAGGCGCGAGGTGGAGCGCAAGAAGCTGCCGCCGCACGGTACGGCCGCGGGGCCGCGGGGCCGAGCCGAGCTGCGCCGAGCCCCCCCGGCGCCCGCTACCCCCCGTCTCCGCTCGCAGGCGAGAAGGACGCCGGCACGGAGCAGGAGCAGGAGGAGCAGGAGAAGGGGGAGAGCCCGGCTGCGCCCGCCGCCGAGCCCCCCGCCGCCACCGAGCCCCCCGCCACCACCGTGCCGCAGAGCCCTGTCAACCCGGCGCCCACCGCACCGCCCCGGGGTGAGGGTCCCGGCGAGGAGGAGGAGGAGGAGGAGGAGGGCGAGCGGCCGGGAAGGGGGCCAGCCCCAACCTCACCGCTCCCCCCTTTTCCCTCCTCCTTTCTCTCTCTTCCCGCCCCGGCCAAGGTGACGAGGAGGCGGATGGCGGGCAGGCGCCGGCCGAGCCCCCCGACGCCGAGCCGGAGCCGCCGCCGCCACCGGCCCCAGCAGAGGAGGAGGAGGAGGAGGAAGAGGGGAAGGAGCGGGTGGCCGAGGAGGCACCGAGCCGAGGGGGGCCGCGGGCGCCGGAGCCGGGCGCCCCCAAGGAGCGGGGGGAGACGGCGCCCAGCAGCCCGGCGTCGCCCGACGGCTCGCCCTCCAAGTCGCCCTCCAAGAAGAAGAAGAAGTTCCGCACGCCCTCCTTCCTCAAAAAGGGCAAGAAGAAGGAGAAGGTGGAGGCCTGAGGCCCCCCGCGCTCACCAAGTGCTCCTGGGGCGCCAGGCCCCCGCGCCCCGGCCGCGGCTTTTCGCTCGCTCTCTTCCCCCCGCGCCGTGCCGTGCCGAGGACGGGCCCCAAACCGCCCCCGCTGCCCCCCCCCGCCTGCGTTTCCCCCCCCGTGCTGGGGGCCGGGGCGCGGGCGGCCGGGGCGGCCACGCTGCGGGGCTGCTGCTGCCACCTCCCTCCCTCCCTCCCTCCCTCCCCTCACCGGCTCATCGCGGAGTGACAAATAAAACGAGTGCGAAAAGGCAGCCGCGGTGGGAATGGTGTCTGGGCGCCCGCCCGCCCGCCTGGGGCAGCCTCGGGGGGCGGCTGAGGCCTGCCGCGCTCGTGTCACTGGTGGCCCCCGCGGCAGCCGGGGCCACGGCCTCCACCCGGGCCCTGCGCCACCGGGCCCGTCCCGCTGCGGGAGAGCGGCCGGGGCCGCCGCCGCCCCCTGGGGCCGCCGCTTCCCCCCCTTCCCCCCCCAGGGCCTCCCGCTGCCCGGACCGTTGCTGCTGCGGAACCAAAGCGCGGCGGCGCCGGTTCCCGCCGGGGAGGGGGGAGCGGCGGCGCGGCGGGACCGGAAGTGCGGCACGTTCTGAGGAGGGGGGGTGGTGGCGAGGCCGGAAGTGCGGGGGGCGGCGGCGGGATGGGCCGTAGCCGCTCCCGGTCGC
>NW_020450827.1:2944707-2949744 GCF_003343035.1 Apteryx rowi | reverse complement strand
GCTCGCGGTCCGCCTCGCGGGAGAGGGAGAGGAGGCGAAGAGAGCGGTCCCGGTCCCGCGAGAGGGACAGGAGAAGGAGCCGCTCCCGCTCCCCGCACCGGCGGCGCTCCAGGTGAGCGGGGGGGGGGGAAGCGCGGGGGCCGGGGCCCTTAACACACCCCCCAAGGGCCTGCTCTTCGGCGGCGCTGCAGGCGGGCTCGCAGCCCGGCTTTGCAGAGGCGGTCGAGCGCTTCGCGCAGCGCTGCCTGCGCCTCTTGGGCTGCGCGGCTGAAACCTGGGCGCGTTTGACACCTCAGGTCCCCGAGGCGGCACAGGTCCAGTTCGTCCTCCCCGCCGCGGCTGAAGGAAAGGCGAGACGAAGAGAAGAAAGAAATAAAGGACTCCAAAAGCAAAGAGCGGCAGATCACCGGTAATGGAGCAGGGTCGCGGCTCACCGTGTGGCAGTGAGGAGGAGGGGAGGCGCTTTTCGTGTTCGTTAATACCTCCTTGGTCCTGCTTCTCTGACCAAAATACCGGTTAGATTGTGATCAGCCCAGCGGGCACCTTCACTGTTTATTAAAATACTGGTTTCTTTAGTGGCTGCATTTGGTGAACTCATGTACTTTATTGCCATTCCAGAAGAAGATTTGCAGGGCAAGACAGAAGAGGAAATTGAGATGATGAAAATGATGGGGTTCGCCTCGTTTGACACGACAAAGGTGAGCGTGGACAGTGCGATCCCACGGCCGTGCTGTACGGCCAGAGGTGGAGTCCGGAAGTGGCTTTCCGCTCCCTCTCTCCCTGGCTGTGATGTGGGAATGGTTTGTGCGGAGAGGAGTCGTCGTGCCTTTGCCCCCAACAGTCCCTCGTTAGCGCCGTACAGGTCCTAACGATGATGTCGGGCTTTGCACCGTACGTGCGTGAGTGTCTTTCCTTGCTGTCGAGACACGCAGCCTGCGGTGGGGTTCCCTCTTTACAGCTCCGGAGCTCAGGCACAAATAAGTGTTCAGCCCCTCACAGAGGCGTCCTGTGCGAAATGCCCCGATCCCGCCTGTGCGTGTGCTCTCTGTGTTGCTGCGCCCTTTCTCCGGCACGCTCTGGACGGTGCGCTGAGTTTTGGACCGTTTTCCTCATTGTGTCTTTCAGGGGAAGAAGGTGGATGGTGCTGCAAACGCTTATGCCATCAATGTGTCACAGAAGAGAAAATACAGGTTGGTCTTTCTGCCCCTTGGGAAACTCGCCCTGCTGTGGTGACTGCACAGAATTTACCTGCGCTTTTATGATAGAGAAATAATTCCTTTTACACGGTAGTCTCATTCAGAGGAAACTCTGCAGCCTTATGTGGAAGCTGTGGTCCCTAAGCTTATTTAGGAGGTGATCTGGCTTCTTCTGCCCTCACAAAGACAAGTTGTACATTTAGTGCTGTCAAACAAAGGTAAGTTTGAGGCCTCTGGTTTCCCCTTGAAATTCTGAAAGCAGAGAGAGGTGAAGAGCAAAAAGGACACATTGTCCACGGACAAGACGTGCTGCTTGTGGCTAGAGCAGGACAGAGCATCAGTCTTCCCCTAAGGAACTCTGTTCTCCTGTTTCTTGGAATAAAAAAATATAACCTGTTAATTCCGTTTTCTTTTTCACGGGAGCTTGAGTTTAAAGCGCGCAGAAAGTCCGTATTGACAGACTTTGGGTTTGGTGCTTCTGTTTTGACCAGGCGGGTGCAGACCTGACAGCGTCACGCTGGCGAGCTCCGGAGGTTCGGTCCTCAGCGAGGTGTCGAGTTTAAACAAGAAAGTTGCTCAGTTACAAGCAGCTTTGTTCCTGCGCACGTGTTCCTTCAGTCCTGGGGAAGCTGATTCCCCGTGGCTACTGATCACGGTTACAAACCTCTGTCAGATACTGCTTTGGAGCCAGTCTAGCTGGAAGCTCGCCAGTCTTCTAGAGTTTGGAGTCTCTTACGGCCTGTTGGTTTTAACCGCAGGTACTGATGTTGTTTTCCTTCCTCTCCTCGCAGGCAGTACATGAACAGGAAAGGAGGATTCAACAGACCTTTGGATTTCATTGCTTGATGCTCGGATTGGCCAGTTGCCTGTGGGGAAGGACTTCTGCACCGCCAGTGAATAGCACTTGCTTTTACACGTGCTGGTAGCTCAGAGACAGGATCTTGGCTTCTCTCCGTAAAATGAAATTGGATTATTTATAACAAATCCAGATGTACTTGCTCTGCCCCATAGGAAGAGAGGGTAAAAATTGTTGTTTCCTAGAGTCTTCGGTTTTATAATGTCCAGACTGGTTTGTTCCTTGTCAGGGTTACCTGATGGTTGTATTTTTTTTGTTGTTGTTTTTTTTAAATAACTCGGTATTGTCCATTACAATAAAAATCTGTATATATTTTTCTTTTTGTTTTTTAAACTGTGATAGCATCGCTCAGGAATAAAATACCAGAGAGGAGGCTTCTGAAGATGTCTGGGCAGTTCTTTGCCTGAATGTAGCGGTTGTTCAGAGTAGGCGTTAAGAACCTGCAGTACGTGGGTAGTGCTGGAAGAAAGCTGCTTCCACGGAGCACGGGAACATGGCCTGAACAGCTGAACGCCTCCCTGCACGCGTGTGGTCGGAGCTGCGGGGAGCCGGGAGCAGCTAGCGGTGGCGTTAGTCCTGCCCTTTGAGCAGGTGGAGTTTGGGAACCTGTGGTTTAGGGTTTCAAGCAGAAAAGCATTGGTTGTGTTTTTCCTCGTGTGTTGACTGGCTAACCCACATGCTTCGCTGCTTCTTATCTCGCTGCTGAAAGAGCTGTTTGTGCAGATCTTACCGAACGTTTAATCCTCTTCTTGCTACTTTAGTCATCAAGTTCTTCCTAAGCACAGCGTGGGACGGCATGGAAACGTTAAGCCGGGCTTGAACGCTTAGCAGTATTTCTGTGTTTTTGAGGCTGAGTCTTTCCTGGGCGAAGCAGGGAGCGTTACTGGCGACTAGACGAGAACTGCGTATCGCTTTACGGGATCGTCGCTTACCGAGCAGCCAAGCTGCAGTCGCGGGGGGTTTGTTGGCCTTTCCCAGCGCTGGGTTTCCGCCGAGCGGGTCGCGCGCAGCCCAGGAGGTGGCAGCACGGACCTGGGAGAGCGAAAGCCCTTTGCACCGCGGTGGCTGAGGCCGTGGCCTCTCAGACAAAGGGCCTCTGCTGCCGTTTGCAGCGTGGGGCTCCCTCACCTCCTTTGTCATGGTTTTGGCCAATAAAGCTACTGCTCGCAGAGCAAAGGAATATTGCAAGAGCACAGCCTGTATTTTGAGCTGCCTTTAATGCGACATGAAATGTTTGGGCTTTTTCGAAAGAAAAAAAACCCAAATGGTGCTATTGGCTTAGGGCCTCTTGCCCGCTTGTTCCTGGGACCTGCTGCTCCCAGCAGAGCCCGGCAAGCGGCTCGGAGCCCAGCAGTCCGCAGTGGGGGATCTTCTGATCAAAAGCGCTTCAATTCTCTGGTTATCCAGACAGATAGTTTAAAAAGTGTGTGTGTGTATTTAACCTAGGGAGTTTAGGATTGGGCAGCCTTTACTGTGGACGACTTTATGCTTTTTTGTTTTCCCAAGGTGCAGCTCAGTATCTCATGCCGTGGCAGTCGAGACGTATTCCTAAAACCCACCCGTGCGGCAAATCCGACTCGTCAGCGCCTCACTTGGGCTGGCTTTCACGGTCTGCCTCTCCTCTGTCCACGTGCAGGCGCGGAGGTTTGCCTGAGGACTAAGCGCGCTGCGTTCCTCCTCGTGCCCGGGGCGAGGCCGAGGCTGACACCCAGTTCCTGGCGTCGAGCGCGGCTAGTTTTTCCTGCGGACCTTGGGGCAGGGTGGGTTGAGGCAGCCTGGAGGTGGCGACACCGCTGATTTGGCCGCTGTGCTTAATCAGCCCGGGCCACGTGGTGGGACTTGTCACAGGCTCCTGTCTGCCATCCTCCGATAAGGCCCTGCTGGTGGCCAGGGATTTCCAAATCGGCAGGATGTAGTAGTCACTTTTTTAGTTTCGTGTTCTCGCTAATTAGAAACTGCTTGTCACGCAAGCAAGCGTGAGCTCGCTCCAGCCTGGTGCCCCGAACGGATGCGCCGAGGAGGAACCTCGATTCCTCTGCGTCGCACCTGCGTCATGGTGCCATGACGGGCCGCCGTCCTCCGCAGGGAGCTCTGAAACCTGCGGAGACGGCGGAATCCGTTTACACCTAATGCTGCTTTTTCCCTTTTATGGGGCGCGGGCCTGGCACAGCGGCGCTGCTTTGGGAGAGGGGACATGGCAGCGTGGCCTCCTAGAGGGGAGAACGGTTCGGCTCTTCTGGAGCTCGGCTCGGCACGTCGGATGGCAAGCGGTTGCTGGAAAGCTTTTCAGCAACGCGTGCCGTGTAAAGCCGAGCTTTGCAGTGAAACTGAGCCTTTCTCGGCCGTTGCCTCGCTGACGCTATCTCTGGCTGCGGAGCCAGGCGCTATCGGTGAGCCCGGGTGAGCAGCCCGCTGCCCCGAGTCACGTAGCAGCTCCAGCTGTGCTCCGTCACCCTTGTTGGGAGGTGGGCTGGGATCAGCGCCCCGGCACCACCCAAGGAGCTGCGGGGATGGCGGCAAGTGGGAGACGTGGGGAGGAAGGGGAAAACGCGAGTGGGAACAGAGGAGAGAAGGGCCAAGTGACGGTAAATAGGACTTCCCAGCTTCGGAGGCAGGACCAACCCTTTGCAGTAAATGAAGACCAAAAGTCGGCGTGGAGGGAATGCAAGTGCAAACGGTCAATCACCGTTAGGTGAAAAAAGCAGAGTTTTGACCAAAACCTAGGCAAAGACGGAGAGTTTTCAGTGTGGTAGTTTGCCTTATGCTCCAGCTGTGCTCCATAGTCGGGTGGTTCCCCCGAACATTGGTGTTTTCCTTGTACCCGGGCAGCGCGGGATGGGAGCACCCGAGCTATAAACCGCTCCCGTTTCTCCATTGAGTTCCGGCTTATCTGTCTTTCTGCGTTTGGAACTGCCTCCTCCTTTTCCGTGACACCCTGCACGGCCGCAGCCGGGGCGCCGGGTGTGGGGCCGCAGCGGGGCGCCG
>NW_020450827.1:2923768-2943479 GCF_003343035.1 Apteryx rowi | reverse complement strand
GGATCGGCGGGAGCGAGGTACCGGCGGCGCCCGGCCCCCCCTCTCCTCCCCTCCCCTCGGTCCGCCGGCGGCGGCGGCGCGGCGCGGCGGGCCCGGCATTGACGGGGCGGTGTGTGGGGTTGTGTCTCCGCAGAAGCGGAGCACGGCTACGCCTCGCTGCTCCCCTACGGCGGCGGCGGCAAGGACGGCGAGGCCCTGCGGCGCCGCGCCAAGGCCAAGAAGAGCAGCAGCAGCAGCAGGTAACGGCCGTTACCGGGGGGGGGGGAGGGACGCCTGGGCCCCCAGGCCCGCGGGGACCGGCCTTGTCCGTGTCAGGGAGGCTCAGGGGTCGGGGGTCCCACAGCGATGCTGCCCCGGGGTCCCCAGCCTGGCTGCCACTACCGGCATCCCCCAGCCGGAGGGTCCCGGAGGCCCTGGGTGCCCGGTGGGTCCGGCCAAAACACCGTCACGGGGCGCCCGGCAGGTCTGGGAGACCCTGCTGTCAAAGGGAGCCTGGTGGGTCCAGCCAAAACACCATCACGGGGCGCCCAGCAGGTCTGGGAGACCTTGCTGTCAAAGGGAGCCTGGTGGGTCCAGTCAAAACACCGTCACGGGGCGCCCGGCAGGTCTGGGAGACCTTGCTGTCAACGGGAGCCTGGTGGGTCCAGCCAAAACACCGTCACGGGGCGCCCAGCAGGTCTGGGAGACCTTGCTGTCAAAGGGAGCCTGGTGGGTCCGGCCAAAACACCGTCACAGGGCGCCCAGCAGGTCTGGGAGACCCTGCTGTCAACGGGAGCCTGGTGGGTCCGGCCAAAACACCGTCACGGGGCGCCCGGCAGGTCTGGGAGACCTTGCTGTCAAAGGGAGCCTGGTGGGTCCGGCCAAAACACCGTCATGGGGCGCCCAGCAGGTCTGGGAGACCCTGCAGGAGGTCCTGCGAGAAGCAGCCATCCTGACATGCGATGTTACCGCACCCCGTTGTGCCTTGAGACAGGCTGCTGTCAGCGACCCTCAGCTGCTGGCAGGCAGCGCTGGCACTCGGGTGAGCGGCCTTGGCCCCGAGCAGGTGCCTGCGCGTTTCCGCCGTGCCCGCGCGGCGCCGCGGGGATGCCCGGCGAGGGGCGCGTCTGAGGGTGGGTCGCTGCTCGGAGCAGGCTGGAGGGGAGCAGCTGGAACCGCCCGTCTTGGGCAAACTTGGATCTGAAACTTGCAATCATGTGACGTGGCGAGTGGCTTTTTCGAAGGGAACGTGAGAGCTGGGCTTTTTATTTGAGGCTTGTAAAAGCAGTGTCCTACCAAAGCTTTGGAAGTTAAATGGATCTGAGTTTGTGAGCGTTCTTCTTAATTAAAGCAAGATTTTTTTAATATTATTTTGGCATAGTGCAGAAAACGGCCTGGTTTTTGTTTGATGCTTAGATTAAATCTTCTAGTGCTGCTTTTGTTTGATGGTGTGCCTTTATTATTCTCCTTGAAATCCATCTAGAGTCTTGACGCAGATCATTAATCTCTCATGTAAATATGCATCCAGTCCTTGGGATACTAAAAATGCTAAATGGTTGAGTACTTGGGTAACAACTCCATGTGTTGTCTACGACAGAGACTTATATTGTCCAAGTTCAAGTTGGATCTAAGCAGCTAGGTTGTTTTGTACAAGCAAGTTCTGCTAGGCTGTTTTTTAGGGGCGTATTTAATTACGCCTCGAAGGCCTGTGAATTAAACGCTCCCGTGTCTTGTTTTATTTGTTTGCTCTTCTGTTTTGTAAAACAGAAACTACTACCTCACAGGGAATGCTTGTGTTATGATACGAACTAGCAGAAACGAGGAAGTTTGCAGTTAAAGGTCTGTTTTTAACTCATCCTGCTCAGCTCTGCGGTTGGCGGCTGAAGATCGATACGCGATGTGATGCCTTCAGTACACAAACACGGCTGAGGTGGGACGCAGCCGGCGAGGGCTGCATTAACTTTCTGTTTGTCTTGTCGCAGGCTTACGTGCCAGCCTCCGGGGCGATCTTGAGTTTTGATAGTTGTGGGTTGTCTTTTCGGCGTGAGCTTCGCCTCGTGTTCCTTAAGAGTTACAGTTGTAAGCTGAAGTCAGAGCTCTGAAACTGTTCAGAGGACAGAGAGGTAGACTGAGGGTATTCTGTTAGCTTGAGCAGGGGTAAAGTTTTGGCCCAGGGCTCCTACGTATTAACTTTCACCAAAAAGATTTTTCTGGGCAAACGGAAGTTATTAGCAAAAGAATCGAGCGTAACTCTGATCACTTCTTTTTTCGTCATCTGTTAGTTTTTCTGTCACTTTAATAAGGTTAAAATCGCCTCTACGTTGTAGAGATCACGTTGTCGACTGATTTTGCAGGAGCGGTAGTATTTTCCTGGTGACGAGGGCTGACTCCGGAGAGCCACCCTTGTGCAAATAAGTGCATATCAAGCAGCTCGCAGACGAAAACACAGCTAGGAGAGAAACTTCAGCGCAGAATGAAGTCGGAGCAGGTTCATCGTGTCACGTCATCTGTGGGCAGATCACTTTGTTCCTTATTGGTCCGTTTTTAGCTGTTTGTCTAGGGAGGAGCAACTTTGCTCTGTCACTAGATATGTCACATTTTCCTTGTTCTGAACATATTTGTCCGTGTTACATAGCAGCAGTTGACCTTTGATAGTGCCTGTAGCAACAGATACTGCCCAGATACCACTCCCAGGTGACAGGGACAGGTCACTTGTTGTACCCTGTTTCTTGCTGTCTCCTGAAGCTGGGGTGTTCCCGTCTTCTCCTGCGCAGTCGTTTAAAGGCTGCTGGGTTCCCATTACTGCAGCGGAAGCTAGATTAGCTCTTTTTGTCTCCGGGTGATAAGCAGACTCCTCACGGAGCTGAGCACTTTTAAATAGAAACACAGAATGCTAAAATGTGGTCTGAGCGAACTTGTGGGTGTGCGTAGCACCTGGAGAGGCTCCGAATTTCCTTTCTGAAACATAAGCTTTTAAGCTTCTTCTTCACTTTCATGTTTCTTATGGTGAATCGTAGCGGCAGAACTAATTTCTGGGTTTTATTAAAAATAAATTGGTAATTACTGTTTTTTTGCAGTTACTTTCTTCTATTGTTATGGTCTGGAGGAGAAAAGATCAAGTTTCGAAAGTCACGCTGACGATGTGCCGGAGCTCTGCGGCTCACGTTCTAGGTTTCAGTTAGTATGGAGCGTTGCTGGCTCCTCCGTAGGTATTAAGGTGTCCAGAAATGGGTCTGGTACTACACAGTGGTGCAGCCTGTCTGCCGAGGGGAGAAGCTGGGGATCCTCTGCGCAGCTGGAAGTTAAGCCTGGAGCTGTAAGTCGGGGTGTGCGGAGCTGTCGCTGTGTTGTCAGTATGGCCGAGGCTGCGTCTCGGGAGTGGAAATCGTGCCGTGCTGCTGTTCCCGGGAGCGTGGTAGTGCTTCTCCAGGCAAGCCAATTACGCGTTTCCCTTTTCCTTGTAGAAGGGAGTAAGGGCAGGAGCTGTTGCTGTGTTCTGCACGGATATTTGACTAGTGCAAATGTGATTAAGCGTGATTAAAGCTGGAAATGGTGAAAGCTACTGGGGAACCCCCGAACAAAATACCGCAGTCTAAGCCGTTACTGCATACAGGTCTTCCGTATTCAGACAAGTCCGTTATGCGAGGTTTTTTTTCTTTACAAAGAATTAAGGGTGAGAGAGAGCAATAGGGATCTCGCATAGGGATTGTTAAACCAGTGGAGGTCTTCATGTTCTAAAAATATAATTCACCAACCAATATACATTTTTTGAAATATTAATAACTGTCTGTGCAAAAAAAAAATACTAATCAGGACTGCAAAACAAAGTTACTAAAGAGAGAATGAACATATTAATAAAAGCTCCCTGGTAGCGGGGATCCTCACATCTGTCAAAATGAACACTTACAAGGTGTTTGGCTTTTTTATATTTGCCTAGGCTGGTAGTAAAGCGCAGGCTCGTTGGCTTGCATGAGCTTGAGCCTTGTAAGTGCTTGTAACTGGGATGTGGTGAAGGGTTCAGTTTTAAAAATGAAACCTCTTTATATGGAAAAGTTTAATGGAGAAGCCCCAGGGAGCAGAGAGCCCAAGTCTTTCTTCTTAGCCGTTTACAGATGCTCTGGTAGGAAGAACTTGCTGTTCCATTACATGTCAGAATAATGTGCATCCGTTTAAATGGTCTGTGAAGAAATATGGACCTTTCGATCTCAATTGGAATCAAATGTCTTTGGACTTTTTGAGACTGTCTGGAAGCTGGATGCTGGCTTTTCAGAACGGACTGCTTTAAACAATGCCACCAGAAAGCAAACAAAAGGAGCCATGTTAAGATTAATCTCATTAGGAAGATGGGGGAGGAGGGTTGCGATGGCTTCCTAAACAATGGCTGACCTATTGTGAAACACTGCTGGCAAAGTTGCGAAGAGTAGTGCGGCTACGAATACCCCCGGTGTGGCCAGCGAGTGTCTTTGGCTCACGAGTTTGTGGCGTTGCTTGTTTTTATAGTAAACTCCTCCAGTACTGGGGCCTGTAGGAAACGTGGTGGAAGCTGGTGATCTGTAGGAGAGACTCGGGATAGGTCAGAGGGAGTTGGTACTCGTCTTTCTTTATCGTAGCAGTATGTGGGGTTTTTTACGTCTTTAGGTTTTCGGTCACGTAGTAACATTTTTTCTGATTGTGAGCAAGTGTCCTCTGAAGCTTTTCCAAGCAGTGCAGCCAGCTCTTTATCCTGAGCATGCACGCAAGCGGTCCTTACCTAAACGTCAGCCCTACTGTCATGTGCAAGGTGGCCTTTTTTAGATGTCCTCCGTTCCGACTGAGAGAAAGCGAGTAGCGGCTTGTTTTCTCTGCCCTTTCGTAGCTTAGAATAAATGAGCTTAAGGATAATTTGCAAATGGACTTAACTTTGAAACCTAGGCTGGCGTTATGCTTGTCATCTCTCGCTCACCCCTGTAAGTGTGAAATGCTAAAGGGTTGTATGACCCGGGGAATCTCTGTTTGCATGCCGTCTTCCTTGGGAGTTTGCCACCAGCTTTGCAGCGAGATGATGAGCAGGGTGCAAATGGCCTCTTCCGACTTGGGTAGCGACAGGTCCTAGTTCTGAGCTTTGTTCCCTGAGCAGCGGCGACAGAAGCGAACTTCGAATACGGACGCCAAGACTCTTGGGGCTCCTGTTGGCCATAGTGTGTTGCTGTTGTGTGGGGCAGCATGTTCTTAGTTGTTTCGGGATTCCTGTTTAAATGTAGCCTTCAGAAAAGCGGTGTTTTTCCAGAAGGTGGCACGTAACACTCAGGCTTTCATCTAAATTTCGTGGAATTGTTAACCCCCATCTCTTTGCTTCATGTGCAAATAGCTGCAGATGCTCAATCGACTTCTCTTGTACTGCGTGCGTTTCTTGCACAGCGCAATGAGGGAGAAGTCTTTAAAAAGCTTTTTTAAACATGCAGTTAGCCTAACACTCAAGGGCATCTGTGGTGTGTGAAAGTGCACTGTATTTCTAATAGGCTAAATTTCAGGTTTGTGTTAAGATGGAGCAATTTCCCTCTTTCTGCTTAGAGATAAGAACTTCTGCACTGAGAGTGTGGTGGATCTCAAGGGTCTGTGGCTTAATCTTCTGCACTAAACCCTTTGCCCCAAGTCTACAGAGCATTTGCTCTTGGGTGATGTAGGCTGTCTTGAGTCATGTCTTGAGTCATTACACTGATACAGCTCTTTAATCGCAGTCAGCATTAACCAGAACATTTCTAATATTGACTCTCCACTTTAAAATCACGTCTCTTGGTTTTACTGGCCCTTTTATTGCCGTTTGTCTGGCAACTTCTCCGTTGCTCAGGCCCGTGGGGTGTACAGTCTGTGTTGCTTCCAACATTTTTGATGTCCCCGGGGTAGCCAGCAGCTCTTTGAAATCCCCCCAGGTTTGTAGCTTTTCCAGTGAGCGGTTACTAAGGCTGTGTGTTGATCTTAATTGCAGTATATGTAGTCATACTGTGCTTGCCAACAGCAGAGGAGTTAATAACTTGTTCTTTGTTTTTCAGGTCAACACACAATGAGATGGAGAAGAACAGGTGAGTGTTTGAGATTTGTTAGGATCTGCATTTGAATGAATCTGTTCTTTTTCAGCCTACGCAGGGGTCATCTGGGTCTTCTTCCCAAGGGAGAAGTCGCTGCAAGCGCACGCTCCGTGTCCTGGTTTAGAAGTCGTGCTCTGAGCGCGGTTTGGGAATCTGACTTCAGGGAACTGAGGCAGCGTTGGAGTGGGGCAGAGAGGAAGCAAGAGGGAAGGAAAGGGGCAGCTGAATAAGGTAGCCACAGGAGCGTGTGGGCAATGCATCACGTCACTTAGCACGAGTGCTCCAACTTGAAGTATTTCCTGTCCCCGACCGCTACAACAACTATGTAATAAGCAGACGGGAATGCCGTTTAGCTGCCGTAGTAACTCCCGTGCGAGCCCAGGTTTGTGAAACTCTGAGGAATGTGCCTCTCTTTGTCCCAGCGCTGAACTTCTTAAGGAGAAGAGTGTTCATCCCTGTGGGTGATACCCATCTCCTAATTCGTGGAGGGAGTCCTTCTCCGTGGGGAGGGCATTATATCGTACCGGCCCGCAGGAGAGTTCCTCGCACGTTGTGTGGGCATCCCCGATGCAAGCCGGCCTTCGCCAGTTTGCTGCCGCGAGCGGAGCCTTTGCCTGAACGAGGACAGCAGCGTTTGTCTGACTTTGCAGAACGCAGCAGGTCCTAAACTGGCGGAGATGATGCAGTCTGTAGGATCCGGAAAGCTGTTCTCTTAACCGAAAGCACATTTCACAAGACGAAGGCCAAAGCTGTAGGTGGGCCCTTATCAAGGGAGTAAAGATTTGGAGGCTGAAGCGTTTCCTAAGGGGTTCTGAGCTTTTTCTAATCAGATTGATGAAAGGGCATCCGTTTTGGGGTAGGAGGCAGCTGGACTGGGGGTGATGATACGTGTACATTTCAGGGTGCAAAGACGTGTTCTTCACTGTAGGTAGGAGCGCTATAAATAACTTTGTGTGCTGGGGGATGCAGTGGCAAGCTGGAAGCTTCCATGAATAGGAAAGCCCAGCGCGTGTTAATTGTTCTGTGGCTTTTTAATGTTCCATTACAAGGTTTAAATTGCACGTCTCTCCTTAGTGAGCTATTGAAGTTCAGCTGAACTGTTCCTCTTTGGAATATTTTGTGTAGGTACAAGATTGGAGCTGTGAATGCAAGTAACTGTTATTATTTGAGACAGACTGGTGCAGCCTTTGTCGTCTAGCTGAAAGATGGCTTTGTATCCTTTATAAGCTTCTCTTTTTCTCTGTATGGCTTGGATCTGACTCAAACATTGCAGCGTAGTGTTGTCTGTTGCCGGTTAAGTACTCCTGTGAACTTGGTTTGTTTTTTATCTGAAGAGGCAGAAATGCCCAAGTCCCAAATGACACGGGTTAGAAAAGGACAGGGCAATTTATTCCTCGTTTTAAATGACTTAGAAAATTAGCATTTGCTTACTGGAAAACTAAAGTGTACTTAAAGCTCTACCAAAGGATGCGTTGCATCCCTCTTGCTGCCGCATTGTTTAGACCGGAGCTGTGTTGAAATCCTGTTTGTAATGTTGCACAAGTAAGTACAGTAAAATTGCTGTATTTTAAGCCCTTTGAAAAAGGGTAGCTGGAAAAAAATAGCTTATTTCTATACAGAGATCACGTACCCCTTCCTATTTCACTCCTAGTTGCAGATACCTTAGTCCAGTTCTGCTGCTGTTGAGCTGTTGAATCTTGGCCTCGGTCTTAAGACATGGCTGACGTTGGCTGCAGAAGCTTTCTTTCTTTCCCACTGGCGTAAGGACCAGTTTAGCTTAATATTTGGAGGGAGAATTATGGGTAGATGGTATCTTGCTAAGCATGAACGCTAGCATAATGAAATGGTCTGGCTGGCACGCGATGGATTTGAAAGGTCATTCGTTGTCACTTAAACAAATCTTTTGAGCTTTTTTTTATTTTTATTTTTTAATTGGCCAGTGAGACTTCTGGGGTTTAACCGTGGCAGCAGTTTTATTTAGTTAAAACATGGCAGAAATCTGCTTTTGTATAAGCCAGCTTATGCTGTAAAACTTTGAAGTGGAAACAACTGAAATTTTTACTTCAGAGTTTGCATTGCGTAACCCAGAAAATTGCTCGGTGTTGGCAAAGCTGAACGGGTTACTTCTGCATTTTCCACCATTACGTGCGTTCCTGTGTCCTATCTCAGTTTTAACATCAAAGCGCAGCTTCTGCTAGTGGATGTTTGGTTTTATTTTTTCTTGTGAGAACACCCTGCATTGCAAGGCTGTCTTTTTAACAGAATTAGCTTTGCATTTCAGTTTTGTTGTTTTAACTGTTGTAGAGCACAGTCGTGCTAGCTCCTTATCCTCAGATCTTGCAGAGGGATCGCTGCTAACTCTGCAAGGCACGGTTGAACAGGTCTGCGCAGCTCCAATCAGATCTTCCCCCTGCTATTGAAAATAGTCTTTGCGAAGGTTCGTCTTTGAACCTGTCAGTGTTTGGGATTTACTCTAACAGTAAAGACCATGTGCTTTCTTTGCATTGTAGCTCAGGAGGTGCTTTGTGTAGGCAAATCATTGTTTACTTGTAGTGAGCACAAAACAAGATAGGCAGGTAGTTGCAAAATCTCAATTTGCAGCTGCCTGTGTCAATTAGATATTTCAAAGACAGGTGTTGCAACCGGTGCCAAATAATGTGACCTAAATATTGGGGCTGGAGCGCTGAACATTAGAGAAACCTGCCCGTGTCGGGAGGATCATCACTGTCCATGGGTAAAAGGATTTCCTTGCCAATCCATAATTTCACTCCTGCATGCAACAGTGGTATGAAAGCAATAAAGCATTAGCCTATATATTAAGGCATATAAACTATGTGTGTCTTGCGCAGTGAGCCAGCGACCGAGGGAGCGCTAGCAGGCTTCTGCGCTGGGACCGCTGTTCGGCGCGGCACCGATAAGGGCCCGCGTCGGCTCGGTGAGGCTTTTGTTTTGAATGGAGCCGCGAGTGCCAAGGCAATTGATCTGAAACTGGCCGATTCCTACTAAAAATAGGTAAGGGAAGTGCTTGAAAGGATGCCGTCCCTTTACAGCTGCGTAGCACCGACACCCACTGTTCCAGCTGCCAGCGGAACAAAGCAAAGACAAAACGGTACACGCGGGGCAAAGCTTTTTGAGAGGGGGGAGAAAAAAAAACAAACTGCATATGCTTACCCCAAAAGCTGAAACGGGCCTGCAGCAGCTCCTTGCCAGCCACACACTGACGGTCCGTAAGTCGCTGGTGGGCTTTTGTCGGTGGGGTTCGCAAAAGCTCTCGCCGCTGGCCAGAGTCAGGCTTTTCAGTGAGGTGTAACGATAGCAACGTCTGGCGGCTTTTCCAGAAGTCCTGCTCATCCACAGCTCCAGGGAAAAGGCTACAGGAGCTGTGGGTGTGCGAAGCCTCTGAAAAATCAGGCCGTGGTAACTGGGTGGATCCCAGACGTTGTCTAACCGCGCAAGAACTCTGGAATGGTCGCCACGCTCAAAGCTGTGAAAAATAGCTAGTCCAAAGAATCTGTTTGCTTAGCGCTGTTCACTTTGACTGGGAAAAACGTATATTGACCATAGGCCAGTTTAAGTGCTCCTGCTGCTTTCCTCGCTCCCACAGGTCAGGCCGAAACGCACGCGACCCTATTTGATGCGGGTTGGTCTTGTCCGACCTAGCCGTCTGCAGATCCGACTCTTGAAACAGCCGTTATCTTGAAGATGTATTTAATTGTGCTGCTTTTCACGGTTCTCAGTAAAAGACTGGCTTGCGTTAAAACCTTGTCGTTAGTCTGGCGTAAATTCTGCAGCACCTGTAAAACGATGGACTGAGTAGATTAATGGAATTTGTGTGCTCTAAAAAGTATTCCTGGCACATGCCTCCTTTCCAGAAACTTTTCAGCCTGGCTGTTTTTTTATGGCTGGAAGCCAGAATGCAGGGTTCCAACTTACCTTGTTTTCCTCTGGCTGCTGTTTTCTCCCTGTACGCAGAAGTAGGCCTCTCAGCCTGCAGGACCAGTAGGTTTCGTATCAAAGAGATCTGATTTAAAGGCTTTTATGTAGCTAATGAGTTTGGAAACAGAAATCGTTTTAATCTTGAATTCTCAGTGGAGGTATATGATGTAAACAAGTTCTTGGAGCTGTAGCGTTTTGTAAAAACTGTTTGCAAGTGCTGAGCACGGTAAATTCACTGAAAACAAGAGCATCGGGTGCCAGTATAATAACCCCCCCCTTTTGCTGTAGGCTTGTGTTTTGTCGCCTGTAGAACCGACTAGTTAACTTGCAGAGCAAGGCTCTGCTTGGCCTGGGGTCCGTCTTTGTGCTGCAGAGGGAAAGACTGCGCTGAGCGGAGCGCTAGTAACTCGCAGAAATTCGGAGCGGAGAGAGACACGTCTCGGAAACACTTTTTAAAAGTTGATGAACGCCTGCGTTGGCTACTCTGCGGTTGGGGGGGTTGGGAAGGGACTTCTTTTTCCCTCAACAGGTCTGCAAATATGTTAGTTAGAATGCCTTAAGCTTTGCTCCGTGCGCATTTGTCTGAGGTACCCAGAGCTGACACCGTGGTGTTTCGGGAGCGGGTTCGTGAGCGAATCGCATGCCTTGGGGCAGCGGTGTCCACCGGGAAGGAGGAGGCAGCAGATAGTACATCCGACTTAATTGGCTGTTGTATATTTGCCAGAATCCTTAGTCTTTTGGGGCTGCGTTGATCGAGCGGTTTGGAAGAATTTCTTCTGTTTCTGGGTGGCAGTGGCTTTAAAGATCTGATCTTGGAGCGGTGTAATAACCCCGAGGGTGGGAAGGCATCTGGTATTATGCCAGAGGAAAATGCAGAGGAATAAATCCTAACCTAGATGGCCAGCTGCTATTGTTATTTATTGTACAGCTTAGGTTATAAATACCCTGATTATCTTTGCCATAGCTGCTTACAGATGCTAAATGTTCAGATAAGTGCTTTACAAACGCTGTTTAACATGTTATGTGAACTCTGCCTCTTTTACAGGCGTGCCCATCTGCGATTGTGTTTGGAGAAGCTGAAAGGGCTGGTACCACTTGGGCCTGAATCCAGCAGACATACTACCCTGAGTTTACTAAAAAAAGCTAAATTGCACATAAAGGTGAGTTTGATTTCATTTCGTTGTGGGAAACGTCGCTGGGTAGATCCGCTTTGGGAACCTTTGAGATAGGCAGCAAATTGCGCAAATCAAGTTCTGCTTTGTTGAGGAAAGCCGCCGGACTGCCCCGCCGGAGGGTTGTGCTAGGACCCGAAGGGTTCGAGGCTCAAGGAAGCGACGTCCTCGCGCTCTTAGACCAGAACATCCCCAGACCTTTAGTTTGGTGCCCGCTGTAGCCGTCAGCGTTCAGCTTTGTTCCCGTTGGATGAGTGTCAAGTCCTGTTTCAGGAGCAGCGTTGCCGTACGGATTTCAGCGCGTCTTGATCCTTAGAAAGGAAAAAGTGAGCAGCTGGGTCGAGACGTTGTTATGAAAGTACCGACTTAGGCTAACGTCGTCAAAGGTCGGTATCGTCTCTCTCGCAGTTTACCTTAGTGGTGGATGTAGCAAGTTTGTGCAACAACCAAGGCTTCTCCTTATAGGCAGGCTTGTAGATGCCTGCCGCTGTTCTTTAAAGCCTAATTTGGGTGTTTTATTTTATATATACTGCGACATTGCCCAGAGGCCTTAGGAACGGGACATGTTCGAAGTATTGGCTGATCAAAAATGAAATAATTTGGGGAGGTTTTCTTTTCTTTTTCTGTGTGTGTGTGTGTGTGTGTGTGTGTGTGTGTTTGTTTGTTTTCCTGCTGAGGAGTATTTACTGTTTTACTGCTTTTCCTTTCTCGTGGCTTTCCTCGGGAAGAGAAGTTAACATTAACTTTGAATAGACAAGACTCTCCTTGCTGAGTATATTTAGAGTTTTATGAACTGAAAGATAAAAGGGGTGGTGTTGAGGGAGAGCCCTGGCTTCAGGCTGCTTACTAATAGCTAGCTATCAAAGACTCAGAATATATAAAAATAGGATTGGGCCAGTTCCAGTCTAGCTGCATGTAAGCTACTTGGAGGGGGAAGCTTCGTTTGCGTCTTCTCCAGCGGTCTCGGGATAATTCGGATTGGACAGCAGTTAAGTCTTTAACGGGTCTCAGATCTGGTTCCTGTGCTGGATCTCTGGGGCAGACGCTGCTCTGCGGTGGAGGAACTTCACTTGATTTCCTTTGGGCTGTGCGGGAATGAAACTTGTGGATGCGCGTGAGCGGCTTTTGGTGTTTTCGGTGTGCGAGGGACTGCCTTTTAAACCGCCGTGGCGCTGGGAGTTCGCACACAGGCCAGGCGAGTAGGCAGTGCGTAAGGCTTTTGGGACAGCGTGTTTGTTCATATAGGGGTTTTGCTATCTGTCTCATGAACGCGCGAGCAGAAAACAACGTGTTAGGTAGGGGACAGCCACGTTTGAAAGAGAAGCGAAGTGTCGAGAGGTTTTGCCGGTAAACCGTGCTCATTCAGGTATGGGTGTTGGATCCCTCGGGAAAACAGTCGTAGGGTATGTGCTGGCAGCCGCCTTGGTGACTGAAGTCTGAAATGACTTGAAGTTGTTAGAGTGCAAAGAGCTCAGATTTGAGCAGGGGCAAATGGTAGCTACCATGCAAGCCATCAAAAACGGTGGATTTCTAGGAAATCTGAAAGGTTTCTGTCTCTTCCTGCGAAAAGTTCATTACTCAGCTTGAAAAGCTGTCTGCACAAATCTCTCCAGTTGCCTGGCACGCTTCAGTCGTTTTTGTGATTTCCCTCTTGCCCTCGCACTGGCTCATAGCAACTCTAATTCACCTGCTTGACGTCCTGAGTCTAGGCCTGGATACCCTTCATTAGTTAACAGAAATCGTGTTTAGATAACATAAAAGAAACCGATTTTCAGTAGTGCTGGGTACGTGGCCCTGGAAGCTAGGCTCCGTGTTTAGAAGGCCGAGCCAGAAGACCGCGGGCCTTAGCCTGCGATGTGCGGAGGAGCTAACGGTGCCTTATTTCTCAACCTGCAGAAGCTTGAAGAATACGACAGAAAAGCAGTACACCAAATAGACCAGCTGCAGCGGGAACAGAGGCATCTGAAAAGGCAGCTGGAGAAACTGGGCATAGAAAGAGTAAGAATGGACAGTATAGGATCTACCGTTTCCTCCGAGCGCTCCGACTCCGACCGAGGTGAGGCCCCGCGGCCGGCGAGGGCTGCGCGCTCGTTGCCGAACGGCGTTTCGAGGTCTCGCTGGCCGCGCTGTAACGCTAATCTTTGTGCTTACAGAAGAGATCGACGTGGATGTTGAAAGCACAGACTGCCTACCTGCAGACCTGGACTGGAGCAGCAGCAGCCTGAGCGACTCGGACGAAAGGGGAAGTCTGCAGAGCGTCTGCAGCGACGAAGGCTACTCCAGCTCGGGCGTTAAGAGGTTGAAGTCGCAGAGCAATCACAAGCCCTGTCTCGGTCTATAAGAAGCGACTCCTGTAGCCGTTTCATCCTTTGCTGTTTCCCTGTTGGATCTCGTTAGGTAGTATTTTGGACCGTCCCGCAATTCTCTTGCACGTAAATCTAATGTACCACCAACGTTATTGAAGTCAGCTTTGCCTAAGTCCCAGCACAGTGCATAGGGTTGTGGGTTACAAGCTACTCTCTGGAGCACACATCCGATTGCATCCACTAGCTTCTCTTCCTGTCAGTAAACTCACCTCTGTGAGACCGTACATTCCAACCAAATTGCGAAGCGCCCGAGAATATTTTAGCAGTAACAGCGACCTAAAAAAGCCTCAGCATTTTGTTTTTGTTTTTGTTTTTTTTTTTGGCTTGCTGTTAGTGCCTGGTATTCTAGATCTACTTTGTATTTGCCTAGCAACATAACGTATCTAATCATCAGAAATAGGGCCCAAAGGTAACTTGTCTGGGCAAAGCTCTGGAGGGAGAACCAACCTACCGACCTAATATTTAGTTTAGATCTGGCGGCGGGCGGAGGGAAGTCCGAGAACGGCGCGCGGAGCATTTCGGCCGTGTCCCGTCTTTGACGTGGGTGATAATTGCACTGTGAAATGCTGGCGCGTCGATTTGAGGACTTATCTCTAAACATTCAGGGTAGTAGCGTAACCATATAACCTTTGGCCCGGTCCCGCTGTCTTACCGCGGCTCCTCCTGATTTTTGAAGGCCGCGGTGGGAAAGCGGGAGAAATCCCGCGAAGGCCGCTCTCGCGTCGGCACCCGCCGAGAGACGCGGGGAGTTCTGGCGGCAGCGGGGCTGCGGGGACCGATCTCGGGAGGTTTTGAGCCCCCTCTGCGAAAAGAAAGGCGCTTCTCCCCGCACGACTGGGCCGCAGGACCTTGGCAAGGGAGCTCCTGCTCCCCCTCTTGCAGAGCCTTTGAGGGGACGTCTTCAGTTTTTACACATCTCGCGAGTTTCTTTAATACCTAAAACCAAATGGTACTAGACTTCTCCTGTGCAATTGATGACCTCGTGCATTACAGCTGCATATTACTGTTCTAGGCGAGTTTTCCTAGAAGCTTGTTCATGCGTCTTGTCTCTGGGACAATTTTTTCTACCTCAGAGAGATGAACAAAGATTATCTCGATCCCTTTAGCACAAAAATAATTATGCCTCATTTGTTTGACAGAAGCGATGCTTGGTCCCGTCCAAACCTGTTATGCGAAAGTTAGCAATAACTGAGCGATGAGGGTAGCTGCGCTACCGGCGGCCGTCAGCGATCGAAAAGGGCACGTTTTACAGAATGTTGCTTGATGTTACTACAGTTAGTCAGTAGAGCGTTATTGGCATTTAAGCACTTCTTCAGCTGGTTGAGTTATTTTTAGGCACCCTAAAATTGGTTCGCTAAGGATTTTGGTTGCCGCCTTTGAGAGAGGGAAGAAAAAAAAACCAACAAAAAGACAAAAAACAAGGCACCCTTCCCCTCCCCCGAAAGCTGTGGTTTCAAACCTCGCAACACTTTCGTTTAAGCTAACTAGAGCACATGTAAATGTACATAAAACACATGATCTATAAATAGTATTTATTCATTTTATATGAAACTAATGTAATGGAGATACATTCTTATGACTTTGTGCTTTTATAGATGTTCTGGAAACTTTGTACGTAGCGGTCTGCTAACTGAGATATATAGATTTCTTCGGTCCTTTTTGCTTGAAACATTTTAAGGTCTTTATATTCAGCCCACTCGGCAAACCTTTCGCAGCGAATATTAAACACT
This sequence comes from Apteryx rowi, assembly GCF_003343035.1. NCBI lineage: Eukaryota > Metazoa > Chordata > Aves > Apterygiformes > Apterygidae > Apteryx > Apteryx rowi. Next base: position 2,928,231 of record NW_020450827.1, on the reverse strand, counting down.
CGATTCCAGTAATACGACCAACTCGCTCAAGGTGACCAGAGAGGCCCTACCATTCAGCTAAAAGCAACTTTACTCTTCAAGGGCTACGTAGCTGATTTAGCGATAGGCAACAAAAATGGGCTTTCAGACTTGCCTGCAGTCTTTAAAACTTAATTTGAAAAAAATGCAATTTCTAGGACTTCACTAGTCAAGCTGCCAAAAGCCACTAAGACACTCTGTAAAGTGCAAATGAATGAACTATATAAAACTTGATTTGTTTGGTTTTTTTAAAAGTATCCTTAAGCTATTTTTGGATCATTTGAACTCTTTGAAAAGCAAGCGGATGGGAGACGGGGCTAGTGGATTGCGAAAATCTCCAAAGTATGTTCTCTTTTTGTGTGTGCTATGTTTTAAAAGAAAAAGAAAAAAGGATTTTTTTTTAAAACAGCTGGGATTTTCAGACGTCCAGCATATTTGCACTGAACTACAACTCGTATGCCTTTTGCATCTGTACGCCTGCTTCCGAAGTCCGAGCAGAGCATCTTCAGAGAGCTAGCTCAAACCCTGTGAACTTAAAAAATATAAAGAAAAAAGAAAACCAAGCTGAATATCTGCACTTTGAGGTCCTTTGCTCCGATACGTTTTTGCTCGAGAGACCTCTCTAGCTTTTTTGTTCCGAGCGTTGCATAAACTGCCTCACGACTCCAAACCTAGAGTTGCAGATGTTGCTACCTTTTTCGAGGTGAAAGTAACTTTAGACTTTTGGAAAGCATCAGAGGGGTAAATTAGAGATACGAAATTGTGTACTTTGTTTTTTATTTAGACGTACCGAGTCTTAAGGTTTCGACTGTGGTTTTTTTTTTTTTTTTAATTGTTGTGCCTTTTTGAGTTAACTGCATTCTTTTTTTTGGTGAAATACTGTGTGGTTTTTGTCCCGATATAAACCAGTAATTCTTTGACCTTTGCACTGTTTGGATGTGGTCCTCTCGATCTCGATGGCTTAGAAAATTTTGAACTTTTGAAAACGATGCACTAACGTCAAACTGACACAAGGGTAAATACGGTGTTTTTTCCAAAACTCTAGGCAAGGGAAGTACATTCTGCTGCTCGGGGCTCCGAGGCCGCAGTCGCGTTGACCGGGACCATCTTCGGCAGCTTCGGGTCTCTCCAGGTCCTCCCGTACCGGTCAGCGAGCCCGGCCCCGGGCAGCCGAGTCTGCTCCGAAGGTTGCAGAAATGGTAGCACTGTTCTCTGTTTTGCCAGCCTTTTTCTCGAATTCACTGATCCACCAGCATTATTAAGAAATAAGCTGCAGAAATTAAATTTTTGTAGATTGCTATAAAGGGGGAGTGAGGAGCGACTCAGATACCCCAAGTTTACGATTGATAGTTGCACAGATGTGTGTGAGTATAAAACACGCCTTTTTTTTTTTTCCCTTTTTCTTTTTTTTTTTCCTTTTTTTTTTTTCCTTGTGGAGGGCAGATTGTAAAATGCCATCCTGGGTCACGGTGCAAATGGTGAAACCAGGCACGTGCTCGTTCGGAAGAGAAAGAGGACGCTCTCGCACTTGATCAGAGCAGAGAAATTACGGTCGCGGTAACTTGTGTGTCAGTGATCGTCTGTCTCAAACGCCCCAAAGTATTGCCGGTGCCCGGCGAGCTTTTTGCTGAGCGTCGAGCACCCGGAGCCCGACTCGCGTGCGAAGCCGAGCTGTCGACTCCGCAAGGTGCCGCTAGTCGCACGTGCGGCATTCCCGGGGTCGCGGCTAGTACCAGCTTCCTGCATAAATTCCCAGAGCACTTTCGGAGCGGCACCCGCGCGCTGCCGACCGCCCGACGCCTCGCCGGGCCGTGGGAAACTCTCCGGCGCTCCGGGCGTTAGCAGCCCGGGCTCTGCCGCTCGCCGCCGGAGCGCTTTGCCCTCCACCGCCGCGCTTCCGTCCCCGTCCCTGACCCGGCTTCGGCTCCGAAAGCGGAGCGCGCCCCGGCCCTCCGCGGTTTCGCTCCCGCGCCGACGCCGTGCACTCGAGCCTCCGAAGCGAGCCGGGACGAAGCCCCGCGGCCCCGCGCGGCGCCCCGCGGCGGCGGGGACTTTCCTCGCCTCCTCCAGCCGCGGCGGGGAGCGGGAAGGGGCGTCTGAAACGCCGGGTAGCAATACGTCAGGGCTTCGCCTTCCAGTTCTGCCCCCTTTTTGTAACAGATTTCAGGTTTTGACACTGTACTGTATTGGGAAGAATTCTGCTTTTGCCAAGCTACGTGTTTGCTCCCCTGAAAGTGTTATTTCGTTGCTCGCTTTCGTTGCTGCTTGACCCGAAAGTCGCCTTTTTTTAAAATCGTCTGCTAGTAGAAACAGGTTCCCGGTTCCCAAGCGCCGTCGAACCATTAAACTCGTACAACAGCTCTGTGAACAGCTAGCCGCGTAGAGGTCGGGGGGTGGAAGGGAGAGCGTCGAGGCCCCGGCGCAGAGGGTCGCCCTGCTTTCGACTCTGCGAGGGCCAGTTCCCTAAAGGGTCTGGAACGCGATAAAACTCCTCTTCCTCTTCCTCACCCCTCCGGGAGCTGCCTTGCACCGCGCTCTCCCGGGCGGAAGAACAAAACCGATGGTAGAGGCATCTCTCTCCCGGTCGCTATTTGCCGGGTAGCTGTTGCGTGACTTAAAAGCCTTCTGAAATGTCCAAACCTTGAATCGGTCTGCGTTTTTTTATCAGTTTAATCTGTGCTTTTTTCTTTTTTTTTCTTTTTTCTTTCTTCTTTGCTTCCCATTTGACACGAGAACCAAACTTGCTCGTCTCGCTCGCTCGAGTCGGTGCTCTTAGCTGTTGAACCGTCGGCTTTATTTTTGGCAGTCTTCCGACTCATAAACACGGACTAAACAGGGGAGCAGCAGATGGGAGAATATGAATTCTGTTTCCAGATGTTCGGTTCCTAATGTAAATACCACATCATTATAAATCCTGTGTCAAGACCATATAATGGTGCTTTTTATTACAGTTAGCACATGCATTTTTAGAACCTACATGTTTTAGAAGACCTTGCTGTGTATATGTATACTTCTGTATTGTTCAACTGTTAGAAAATAAATTATTTCATTACTAAAGAGACGCGTGTCCTGCCAGCTGCCTTCCCAACCGAGCGGGAAATGCCCGGCGGCGGTGCCCCTTTCCCCGTCCGTTCCCGTCTCGAACAAGCAGCCACCAAAACATTGCCAAGAAGCAAGCGGCGCAGTTTGCCGAGGCAAAGAAAGAGTTGCCCAAATTCGAACGAGCGGAGGCCAAAGCTCCCGGGAAACCTCGTCCTCGCGGCTGCCGCCGTGCAGGCCTTTGCGGAAGAGCCGGTGAGGAAGCTGGCCCCGTGGAGCCGGTCCCATGGGATTTCCTGCAGCGTTGGGACGCTCGGCCCCTGGAATCGGCTGGCTGCGGTGCGCCTGGTGCCCTGCGACCACGTTTTCTTTAAAGCACCGAAATAAAATTCCCGGGAAGGAGATGGGGGTGAGGGAAGGGCGGCTGGCACGTGCCTTGCACATGGGAGGCCATAAACCAGCATTGCCGCTGGCGGGACACCGCTTCCCTCGGCCGCCCGTGGCTCCGGCCCCGCCGGCCAGGGCAGCCGGGGCTGGGATTTTCCGGGGCGTTAGGAAGGGCCATGGCCCCTGTGTGGCTCCGGTCGGTGGGACTTGGCAGCAAACCCCGCCAGGCTCTGCGTGAGCGCGGCTGCGGGTCCCGGAGCCCCGCCGTGCTCGCCCGTCCTCCTCCCTCCGACCGGGAAGGGGAGACGGCGAGATTCCGAGCACGCGGCTTTTCCCTACCTAGCTCCCCCTTTTCTGCACTTGGCGCCCTGCTGGAGAAGCGCTGTTTTCTGGCGCTGAAAGGAGCAGAAAATGCTAAAATAGCAGCACAGCTGCTCCTTGGGAAAGCGGGAAAAGGCACGATTCCTTGGGAGCGGCGCTCAAGCGGGAAAGCCGCCGGGGTGGGAGCCCTGCACGGCCGCAGGCTCCGGCAGCCCGGGGAGGGGGGTTAAACCCACGTTTCCTGCTTGCCTAATCGCGGCCCGTCCTTCCCCAAATGGCCGGCAGCTCCTCGGCACCGCGTTTCCGCGCGGCCGCCGCGCTCGCTTGCAAAACCGCTCGGCTCCGGTCGCTCCGGGCCCGGGGGGGGGAGACGCTCGGTTCTCAGTCGGGTCGTGGCGCAAGTGGCCGGGGCAGAACTGGGGCTGGGCAGGAGCCGCGAAGGCAGCGCTGCCGGCTGCACCGGGACGCACCGAGCTGCCGCCGCCGCCGCCTCGCTGCCCACGGGCTTCCCCTCCGCGCTGGAAACTTTCGGGACTGTTTCGTTCCGTGAGGTTCAAGGAAACTCCCGGAGCTGCAGCTCGGCGGAGGGTCGGGGGCGCCGCCGGCAGAGCCCCGGCACGGGCAGCCCCCGGCTCCGCTGCTTTACCGCGCTGCCCTCATTTATGCCCTTTTCCAGGGAATTTGGGGGGGGGGGGGGG
>NW_020450827.1:2901620-2921067 GCF_003343035.1 Apteryx rowi | reverse complement strand
GCCTCCTTCTGCACCCTCCATCCTCCTTCTGCACCCTTCATCCTCCTCCTGCACCCTCTGGCCTCCTTCTGCACCCTCCAGCCTCCTTCTGCACCTGCCAGCCTCCCCCCGCACTGTCCATCCTCCTCCTGCACCCTCCAGCCTCCTCTGTCCTCCACCTGCATCCCCCATCCTGTCCCCCCCACCCCCCGCTGCACGCAGCACCCTGTGTCCTGCCCCTGCCACCCTCGGCCTGCCCCCTGTGTCCCAGCTGCACGCTGCTGCCTGGCTGCTCCGGCGCCCGGCCCGGTGCCCCCCTGGCCAGCACGGCGCAGGCGGCGCAGGCGGTTCTGCCCTGGCCCCAGCCGCAGGGCCCCGTGTCCGGCCGCCAGGCCTGGAGTTGGCGCTGGCTGTGCAGCCCCCTGGGATGCTGCAGCCACCGGGGGGGCAGCTGGGAAACTCCTGCTGGGGGGGGGGGGAGCAGCGCAATCAGGGGCTAACGAGGAGCTGGTGGCCCCTTGCCTGGGCCCAGCTGTGCCGCGTTGGGTGCTGAGGGCAGGGCTGCCCGCGGCCTCTTAAACCCCCCGGAGCCAAGCAGGGCTCCAGGCTGAGCTGGGTGGGAGCTGCTGGGCAGGGGAGGGCCTGGGCATCCCATCCCATCCCATCCCATCCCATCCCATCCCATCCCAGAGCCCTGGGGCTCAGCGAGGAGCAGCTGCCCCCTGGCCCCCTCCGTGCCCCGCTGCCATCGGTGCTCCCTGTCTCTCTCCGCAGGTCTCGGCGCAGGATGAAGCCGCAGGGATGACCCTGGTGCCCGCCCCCATGACGAAGGGCTGAGGATGACGAGTGGAGCGGTGCTGGTGCAACCCCAGCCCCAGGGTGAGCGTGGGGGTGTTTTTACCCCTCTCCGTGCCTGGCTGGGAGCAAGCCCAGCTGCCGGCCCTGCTCCCGCTGCTGGCGGCTCTGGGTGCCCCGGTGGCCCCGCAGGTGCCCCCGGTTGCCCCGGCCCCGCTGTGGCCGCCCTCACGTCCCCGTTTGCCTTGCAGGACCCGGGCTCGGTGCCGCAGGGCTGCCGGCTTCCCTCGCTGGTGGTTTTACCCCCTTCAGGACCAGCCGGAGCGTCGCTGGCCCCCGCAGCCCCTCGGCTCCCAGGTGGGTGCAGCTCCACGCTCTGCTGCGGAGGTGCCCGGCCCTGGGGGAGGCCGAGGCCCCCGGGGGGGGGGGGGGTGTCAGCATGGCTCAGGCCGTTGGTGCCGGGGGATCCCAGCGCTTCCCCTTCCCCGGGTGGCCCCGGTGCACGGCTCAGGTGCCGGGATGCTGTCGGCAGCTCTAGGGAGCAGAGCTGCCCTGGCGAGGGCTCCCCTTCCGCCCCGCAGCCGTGCTCCTGCCCCGGGAGGGTCGGTCCCAGGGTGGCCCCGGTGCCGCCCGGGCTCCGGCCCTGCCGGTGCAGCTCGTTTCAGGCCCGGATACCGGGAGCTGGCCCAGCAGACGCCCTGGCCGCGGAGCAGCCGGTGTGGTGCCCGGCGGGCCGAGCCTCGCCGGTGGAGGTGAGCGATGCGCCCGGCATGGAGGCGAGCGCCCGGAGCAGGAGACGGGGCCGCGGACGAAGCAGGTCGGAGCCGTGCGGGTGAGGTAACAGCTTTATTGCTCTGGGTGGCTACAGCGGGGGCCGAGCCGCCCCGCCGGTGCTGCTGCCCCGAACCCGCCTGGCTGGGGTGATGCGTCTCCTGCCCCCCCGGGGCTGTGGGGCTCCGGAGCGGCTGCGGGGGTGAAGCAGGGGGGGCAGCTGCCTGCAGCGAGGGGGGCGAAGTGCCCCACTGGCCTTGTGCCTGCCCTGCTGGGGGCTTGGCAGGGTGAAACGGTTCCTGCTGTGTCCCCCCCCAGAACACAGCCCTGCGGGGGCTTGTCACCTCTGTGCACCCCAGGCCAGCAGCGCTGTGGCTGCAACATGGGGGTCTGCTGGGTGCTGGGGGGGGGGTTTAACCTGCATCGTTTTGCTTCCCCAGGCAGCGGCTGCGCAGCCCTCCCCTCCCCGGGGCTGGCCGGCTCCCCGCACCCCGAGGTGGCCGAGGGGACCCTTGCTGCGGCTCTGCTCCCCGTGGGGAAGGTGCAGCTGGAGCCAGGCTCGTCCCCAAGCTGCGCAGGGCCAGGAGCAGAGGTGATGGGCCCAGGTAGGAGCAACTCCTGAGCAGGCGTAAGGCAAAACACTTGGGGGGGGTTAGATGCTGGGACAGGGTGCAGCGAGGTGGTGAAGCCTGGCCAGACCCAGCCCTGAGCAGCCTCCTGCAGCTGCCCTGGCTCTGGGGGGCTCCTGCCTGCCTTGGGGGGCTGGGGACCCCCAAACCTGGGGCTGAGCCCTGCTGCCTGGCTCTGACCCTGTGCTGGAGGTGATGGCTCTGCTCCCCTGGCTCCTGTGGGGTGGATGTGGGGGGCAGAGGGGCTGTTAGGGTGCCGCTGCCCCTGCTGCAGCAGAAGCAGGCTGTGTGACCCCCCCCGGCAGTTCTGGTGCTGTGGCTTGTGCCTGGCAGCACCCTGGGGTGCTGCGGGTCTGTGCCGGGTGCCCTGGGGGGGCTCAGGGGAAGGTGATGGTGGTGAGGGGGGTGAGCTCCAGCGTCTGCTCCAGGGGCGGCTGCTGGTCCTGGAAGGCGGCGGGGTGCCTGCTCCCGTGGTGGCCGTACTCGAACTTGATGCGCAGCTCTCCGATGCGGGACTGAGGTAGGATGTCGGGGATCCACTCGATGATGAAGGGGGTGGGCTCCTTCTGGGTGGGGGAGGTGTTGCCTGGGGGGGGAGGGGGTCAGGGCAGGGCTGGGGCCCCCCAGGGCTCAGCTCTGGGGGCTGAGTCACCTGGTTTTAGGGGGGCCCTAGCCTGCCCCCTCCAGGGGAGCCCAGCTTTCTTGCTGGGGCCCCTAGTGCTAGACTGTTTTTTTTAAAGCACACTTGAGTTTTGTTGTAGGTGAAGGGTGTGGGCCCACTCATGCTGTGGGTGGGTGGGTTTTCCCTTTGGTGTGGGGAGGGAGGGGTGGCCTTGGCAGAAACTATCTCGAGTGTCTGAGATTATTAGATTTGGGGGGGGGGTGGGCACCAGAACTGTGGCTGCTGTCTTGCCTGGTGGGGGGGGCCCTCTTGGGGGCTCCCCTCCAGGGGGACCCCCAGCCCCCTTTGGGGGCCTGGGGGGGTCCCCTCTGTGGGGGGGGCCCTCTTGGGGGCTCCCCTCTAGGGGGACCCCCAGCCCCCTTTGGGGGACTTGGGGGGTCCCCTCTATGGAGGGGTGTCCCCTTTTGGGGACTCCCCTCTAGGGGGACCCCCAGCCCCCTTTGGGGGCCTGGGGGGGTCCCCTCTATGGAGGGGTGTCCCCTTTTGGGGACTCCCCTCTAGGGGGACCCCCAGCCCCCTTTGGGGGCCTGGGGGGGTCCCCTCTATGGAGGGGTGTCCCCTTTTGGGGACTCCCCTCTAGGGGGACCCCCAGCCCCCTTTGGGGGCCTGGGGGGGTCCCCTCTATGGAGGGGTGTCCCCTTTTGGGGGCTCCCCTCTGGGGGACCCCCAGCCCCTCTGGGGGTGGGTCCCCTCTGGGGGGGTGTCCCCTCTATAGGGGGAGCCCAGCCCCCTTTGGGGACTTGGGGGTCCCCTCTATAGGGGGAGCCCAGTCCCTGTGGGGACTCCCCTCTAAGGGGGGGCTCCCCTCCATGGGGGGAGCCCTGCCCCCTCTGAGGACCCAGCACCCCTTTGTGGGACCCCTTCTTGCTGGGGCCTCCCCTGTGTGTGTGTGTGTGTGTGTGTGCGAGCTTGGCCCCCTTCTTGCTGGGGGCTCCCTCTTGCAGGCAGGGAGGCCCCAGCGCAGTACTTGGAGGATCGGCGGTGGGGTGGGGGCCAGGGCAGAGCCCAAGCCCCCCTCCTCTCTTCAGCGTCTTCCTCTTCTCTTCAGCTGTGCGGGCCGCTCGCCCTGGACGGCGGCTCTGCTTCCTGCCGCTCCAAAGCCAGCCCTGGCCCGGGGCAGCGAGGGCGGCCCGGCCCGAGCCCGGCTACTCACCCACTTTGAGGAAGGTCTTGAGCTCCAGGGGCCGGATCACCGGCTGCTTCTCCAGGCGCCCGTATGTCTCGGCAATGCTCTCCACTTCCACCTTGGGGCACTTGAACAGCTCGTACGTCCCATCTCGGTTCTGGATGAAGCTGCGAGTGATTTCCAGCGGCATCTGCCAGCAGCAACAGGGGGAAGGAGGTAGGGAGTATAGGGGCTCTTGTTTGCCGTGAGCAGGGGGGGGTGGTGGCAGCGGGGGCAGAGCCTGCGCCCTGTGCTGTGGCTGGTATCGGGCCACCGCAGCCCGTGGGTTCACCTGGAGCCTCGCGGTCGCAGCGGGGCACGGGGGCTGCCTCTCGGCCTTACCTCGGGAGTATCGAAGATCTGCTTGACCTGCAGGATGTTGGTGATGTGCCAGGTGTACTTGGAGAAAGTCCCCAACGGAAGGGCGTCTTTGCGGACAAAAGCTGGGGGGGGGGAAGGCTGGTTAGTGGCTGCAAGGTGGACACTGTCTTGCTCTGCCCACGGCCACGGGGAAGGGGGATCATGTTTGTCAAGGGTGGTTCTCTTTTTTCTGCCCACCTTCCCCTTTTTCTTTACCTCAGCTGTAGGCTTGAGCAAGATCTGTCCCCTGCTGCAGCTCCTGCTATCTGCCTCTTTCATGAGGTACCCCTCACCCTGGCCCTGGGTGCGCTGTTTAGTACTAGCTTGAGGACTCTTCTCCAGTGCTCATTGAATAGCAGCAAATGAAGTAAATCCTTCCTGGCCCTCTTACCGAGATCTGTTTTGCCTCTGCTGGCTCCAAGTTTGAGTTCCATGAACACCAGGGCACTAACCACTTCAGTGCCAGGGGTCCTGAGACCCAACTGACTCGGCTGCTGCAGCCGATGGTCCTGTCACACGCCTGTACTGCCCTTAACCTCTGAGAGTGGCTCCTCTGTAGGCTAGAGCCTTGCTTTACTCTTCAGACAGTCATGGAAGCTTTAGGTTGAAGCACTGAGGAACCCTTGCTAGGGGGAAGGGGGGGGGGTGTAATCTGCTTAATTCAAAAAAGGAGCACGGAGAAGACTCAAGGGCAAGCTGACTATTCATGCACCACACCAACCCTGCAGTAACTTCTCCGAAAGCCCTGGTGCAGGCTCTGCTGCGGCAGCCAGCCCCAACCTGCATGAGAACTCGGGCGGAAGCAGTTAGCAGCAGCAGCACGCAGCAGAGGCTCCACATCCCCCTTAACTCAGCCGCGTCCAACCCCTGGGTCCTGTTCACTCAGCCACTGTCATCTTCTAGCAGCTTTTTCATGAAGACAGTGTGTGAAACAGCAGCAGCTTTGGGAGCTAGTTCCTGTTTTCTCTCTCTTGCTGCTGGTTCTCCCCCCAGAAGCATCCTGCCTTGAGCAGCACACGGTGCTCGCTCTGTACAAGCTCAGTCCCATCCTACCGGTGGTGGAGTTGGGCAGCCTCTTCTTTGTACTCCCAATGGAAATCCTCTGCTGCAGCGCGTCGAAGAACGCTTGAGGGATGTGGAAGACCAGCGGCTCTGGCTTGCCTAGGAGTTGAAAGACAAGGGCCGGGGGCTGAGGCTGTGCTTGCCCGGTGCCTAAGCCGCCATCTCCCACCACTTTTACCCCTGACTGTCCCATAACCCACCCCCTGTTTCAGGTGGCTCTAGCGCAGCCGTGCGCAGCAAGGCTGAGCTTATCACAGAGGTGGGACTTGCGGCTCCTCCAGGCTGGCAGTACAGCCGTTTGCTAAGCCAGGGTCCTGCTGCCGAAAGGGGCCCCTCAGGGGCACTAGAACTGGCTTTAGGCGAGCAGAGGGCACTGCTGCTGTGGTCTCCGCCACTGCCACCAGCAGCAGGTGGAGGGCAGAGCACACGCACAACTCATCTTAACAGCATCATCGCACAAAGAAAGCTGACGGACACGTCTGGGAAGGGCTTATGGAGCCTGGAATGAGCCCCCCCCACACACACCTGCTGCCTTCTAGCACTTTTGTCCTTGTATTAAGGAGTCCAGCTGCACCAGGGCACTAGCCCCCCCAGTCTCACGGCTGCTGCTGGCAGTGCTGTGCTCACGCGCTTCATCCCGGGAAAGGATTTTTAAAGAAACGCCAAAGGCCCCCTCCCTCTGCATGATGTTCGGGGTCACGCTACCTGCTGGGGTCAGGTGCTGTCACTTGCCCTGCACAAAGCTGAGCAGTGCAGGTGACTTGACCCCCCCCAGGTATTAGATGCACGAGACACAACACCGCGTGAGGTGTCTCACCTTACCTCACCTTTTCTGCTCTGCTCCAGGCCGTTTCTTTGAGCAAAAATAAGCTCTAAGGGAGTCTCTCCCTTCCCCAAGCATAAACATCAGCACTAGGCTTGTGATAAGAGCTAAGCCCCTGCTTAGGGAATGAATGACGACGGAAACTTCCCAGGCAAAATAATATTTGCTCCAACCAAGGCAAGCGCGTGCTTCCCTTTGGGCTAACAGTTACTTAATGCTGCCAGGAGCTTGGCTGTTAACTACTGAGGCTGCGCTGGGAGCGAAATCGTGCCCGAAGGCTCTCGGAAGGTGGTCCCCAAAGCCTTACCCTCAAATTGGTAATGCATGGTTTGATGGATACGTTCGGTGACGCTGGCCAGCCACTCTTGGAAGGACAGGGTCACCTGCGACTCATCCAGCAGCTGGTTACAGCCTACAGGGAAAAGGAAAGTGAAACCAGAATCTACACCTCACACAAGGGAAGAGCAAAGACAGGAAGGAAAAAATAACTCAGACAATCCCAAGCCAGCACACGCTGGCCCCACGGGACAGGGTCTGGGTGAGTGTCTGCATGTAGCCAAGTATTTCCCATTTCCCATTCACTAGTTTCCCAGCAGGTAGACGTGATGATCCCTGCAAAACAGCACAGAAAGGCAGCAGACAGCAGCACAACAAACAACAACGTTTCCACCATCTTGAGGGATCAGAAATGACTTTATCGGGCATCGCATTCCCTGGGCTCAGAAATACAGAGCTATTTTAAAAGCAGAGGTCTGTGGGGACCCATCGGCACACACTAAATCCCCCCTTGATTTCAGTAACAGCTACAGTCTTGGCACCACAGTACAATAATTACACTGTTTATTACAGAGCAGTTTTCACAGAAACCACCCGTGGACTTTCCGTGTGCTAAGAAAGCCCCAGAAGCCCCAAACTCTCCCTGAAGCATACACAGGCATTGGCAGGAGCAGAGCAGAGCAAGTGCTCACACTCTGCCTAACAAGCTCCCCTCTGCTATTTCGGGCAGCTTGGCTTTTGGCTAGTCACCCTAGGAAAGCGCTTGCAGCCTGACCCGGGGGCATGCACGTTTCCTAGCGGGCACACGTCCAGCGCTACGCAAGCTAGTCCGCTGCGGGAGATCAGCCCCCCCCCCCCCCCCAAGCACCAGAACTGGGGGGAAAAGACAAAACAGCAGACAAGCAAGCAATTAATTTGGGGGAAGGGGGAGAGAAAAAGAAGAGATTTGTACCACTTTCTAGGCCAAAACTAAAGCTAAGAGAAAAGAGCACTAAAAAAAGCCTTCCAGCCAGCCCCAGCCACTATCAGAAAGGAGCGAGGCTTTTTCTAAAGGGCGGCAACTCACGGGGAACACCTGCAGATTTGCACGGGAGTTGGACTGACCCTCAGCTCGCTGAACAGCTCGTAAACACACGCAAGTCCACATTCTTCTCCTCAGAGCTAACAGTTATTACATATACGCACGTGAAACGCTCCCCGAGGCGGCCAGGGTTATCCGAGTTTACGTCTCATTTACATCTGGCACATGCCCCGTGGCTCCCCAGGAGAGTTGGGTGGATAGCTAACGCGGCCAGAGCCCAGCTGAGCAAGCATTTCCCACTATAAAATACAGCTGTTCGAGGATTCCGGCCAGGATGGGCCCCCCCCCCGGCAGCTTTGTATGTGAGGGACACTACAGACCACGAGAATGGCAAAAGAGCAACAGTCCAGGTTACTGCCGTGCCTGAGCTGCGTCACCTATCCAGTTTTGTCTGGGAAGGCATATAACTGCATTAGGTTAATAGCGTTATAATGCCTGCCTGCCCACGACAGCACTGTCCCCCCGCTTACGGAGAGCCACAGGCATGCCAGCGTCCTAGAGTTACACGAGACACAGTGCTCCCAGTCGCACCAAGGCAGCAGAAGGCTCCCGACCCCGACTTTCACCTCCTAGAGAAGCACAGAAGAATTCCCCAGAGATCGGTGGAGTGACACGGAGGGGCTGCAGCCCCAGCCGCCCCCTCGGCAGAGGTTACGGCAGCGTGAGCCGAGTCGTCGGCCCGCGAGGTCCGCGCGGCTCCGCGTTCGCGTGGTCCCCGGGCGCTTCCGGACAGCCGCCGCTTTGCAGGCGGCGCCCGAGGCCGCGGGGACGAGCCCTACCTTGCCTTTTCAGCGACGAAGCAACGGCCGGCTTTTTCAGGCTGCTTTTCCTCAGGCCGCTGTTAGCTGCATCTTGAGCCAGGAGCGGGCTGTTCCCCTGCGCACCTGCAGTTCACGTCGGGAGAGTTTCAGCGCACAAGCCCTGGCAACCCGCGCGCGTCCCGCAGAGCCCCTCGCGCCCGTCGAGGGTGGGAGCGAGAGACTTTCCAGCTTAACACCACCAAAAATAAGCATTAAAGGAGCCGCTCAGACTCACTGCGGAAGCCTGCAGCAGGCAGGGTGTAAGGCCTGCTACTGCTCTCAGAGATCACAGCGGGGCTGCCCCTCCTGCAAGCGGGCAAGGCAGCCGCTTTTCTTTCAGAAAACGTCCAGCTCTGCAATAACCTGAGCCGCAGCCCTTCCGACGGACACTCACCAGATGTTACGTCCTTCTTCCTCTTCTTGGGCTTGGAAGCAGCAGTCTCCCCAGCCGGCACCGTCGATTCGGGGCCGCAGATGAGCTGCGGCACGATGAGGCCTTTCAGACCTAGGAAAAGCAGTGCTCAGGCCTTAAAGGCTCCTTAACCAACCCTCAATCCCACGCGCCCTCCCGTGACTGCTCCCGCGAGCGGCCCAGTGAGCCCGGCAGGACTGATCCCACACGGACAGTTACTCAGGTGAAGGGAAACCAGAGACTCCGCTAAGTATTCAGGGCTTTGCTCTTCTGCGGCTGCGCGCACAGCCTGGCACTGGATCCGCTGCTGCACGACTCCCGACCTGGCGGGCGCGGGCGGCTTGCCAAAGCACGGGGCAGCAAACGTGCCAACCATTAACAAGCAACATTTTGCGTTGCCCTGAGTCATTGTTCCTAAAAACACAGGAAAACTAAACAAAAACCAAGGGGAAAAACCCAGACGTGAAAGGCAGGACTCAGACGAGCCCCAGAGGACAACTGTTGACACAAAGTCAAAAGGGAACCAGGGAAGGAGGCAGGACCGGAGCAGGGCGTGTTCAGCATCCGAACAGCAAGATTCGCCCCCGAGCACACGGCAGCCTGGTACCCCGGTGCGCTCACACGGGAGGATAACCAAGAAATACAACCGCTCCCAGGTTTTGTGTCTCCGCCTGCAATCAGGCCTCCAGCTTGTTCTTCTCGCACTTTCTGACCTAACATCAAACCCCGCGGTACCAGCACGCCTCGGACCAGCTCCCCAGACACTCACCTGGCTAAAGGCAAGCGCCGTTCCTGACGGCACCGGGCTCGGATCCGCTGTCTTCCCGGCTTCACTCCCGCAGCAGCAATGCCACAAGGGCCGCGGGACAGGCACAGCGCAGCCGCACGATGACACGGGAGCACGCTGCCCTTTTTTGGGGAGTTCCCACCCCAAATCCTCAGAGCGCGCTACAGGCATCCTCAGAGAAACCCCAAAAGACACTCTGGCCCCGCAGACATGTTTTGCAAGTGGGAAACTCAGGATACAGGTGAGGGAAGTGCTTCTTGGGGAGGGCATCACGAGGCAGCCGCTGGGAGCGCGGCAGAGAGGGGCTGGTTTCCATCTTGTACCAATTTTACAGTCTAGTCCCCCAGATGGGGCCCAAATCACTACCCAGCCACTTTAGAAACAGCCCCTCGAAAGTGGAATTGAGTTTGTCTGCGATTTTAATTAACTCACTTCACCCGGGTTGGCCTTCTCAGGGCAGATTCCCAAATATATTTGGGTGCCTAAAGAGCCAGTGGGATTATCGAGGGGCACCTATGGGGGTGCACAACGCCCGGGGGAAGTTCACCCTGCCCCGCTTGGATTTTGCAACGAGCCATTTCAGCTTCTCCCCACCGCGGCCGTCGCGCTTGCCCAAACAGAAGACGCCCTGGCAAGAGGAAACCTGGTTTGCTAAAGCAGCAGGTTGCAGCAAAGCCCCTGGGGCTCTGCTGCCCGGGGGCAGACCCTGACTCCGGAAGCACCCAGCTCCGCTCCTGCACAAAACTGGAAGGAAAAGCAGCTGCCAGCAAGCAGCAGCCCCAGAGCCCAGCTCCCCCCCATCTGCCTCAGCCCAGCACTGGCTGCCTCCCTGCCGAGCCACCTATTTGTAGTGGGAGGAGGCAGGAAACGAGGCCCCAGGTAACGAAGGCCTGATGGGGCTCAGCTGAGGGCTCCCCTCGCCTCCGGGCAGCTCAGGGCAGAAGCTGGGGGCTTCAGCAACGCAGGGCGCAGGCGGGAGAGCCGAGGGCGGCCCGCGCTCGGCCGGGCACCGCTCCCCCTAATCCCGCCTGTCCCCTCAACGCCGGCGGCCTCTCCTCCTTCTCCCCCTCGTGCCACGCCGCCGATCGCTTTGCGTCGTGCCCCCTCCACCTACCGCCCGAGTCGTAGCTGAGGAAGTCGGCAAACTCCTGAGCCAGGGCCTCGTCGCTGGCAAAGGCGCAGATGCAGGCGAAGAAGTGGATGCACCTCTGCGCCGCCTCCTCCTTGGCCGAGCCGGCCTTGCCCGACTTCAGAGCCTGGCACGAGCAGAAGAACCTGTGCTCCGCCAGGCTCCTCGCGCTCACCTTCTGGGCGAAGGAGGCGTGCAGGTAGCCGAGGCTGTGCTTCTGGCTGGCCTTGCACTTCACCACCAGCACGCTCTTGGTGATGCGCTGCACCAGGGGCCCCGTGGGCTCGGTCGCCAGCTGCCAGAGCGTTTGCTTCGTCTCGGGGGAGGCCTGCATGGAGTTGAGCACCGAGCTCTTCAGGGTGAGCGGGGTGGCCTCCGTCTGACAGTTCAGGGCCAGTTTGACGTGCTGGCACTGGTTTTCCACCACGCCTTGCGTGGCGGCCTTCAGGCACGACGGGACGTAGCAGCGGCCGGAGCTGAGCTGCGTGATGATGGTGCCCTCCACCGTCTGGATGGCTGTCTCCGAAACCCCGAGCTCCACGAAACACCGGTAATCCGGTCCCCGGTCTCTCTGCCGGACGGAGTAGACTTGCAGATCGGAGCCGGTGACGATCTTGACGGCGTCGACGCTGGGCTGCTTGCGAGTGCCGTAGCGGAAGACGGTCCCGCAGGTCTTGTTCTTGCAGCTCAGGCCCCGCGTGCCGTTGTAAGTGCCGCAGCGGGGACATTTCCTTATTCCCCTCAGCGTGGCTTTCCCCAGGTCCGACAGGAAGGCAGGGACTTTGGTCCGGACGGAAGCAGGCTCCATCCTCCAGGCAGCCTGGAGGGGAGAGATGGGGAGGTGATGGACGGGCACGGCAGTATCTGGTGACACCTACAGGTCCCTCTGCGGAGGCAGAGGCGGTGGCTGTCCCCAGCAGCGCCCGCACGCAGCGGAGAAGCGGAGTCGGGGGGAAAGCAGCCAAAGGCAGGACGGGGACGGGGCCCCGCCGGTCGCTGCAGTGCCGGGGGCTACGCCACGCTTGCGGCTTCGGGGCGCTCGGCGCCATGGAGGCCCGAAGCGGTGTGCGGGCGCAGAGCAGCCGTCCCACAACGTGCTAACGGTTCACGGGGCGACGCGCAAGCGCGCGTCTCCCAAGGGAGGAGGGAAGCAGCATCGCGGCAGCGCTTCCCAGGCTCCGGAGAGCGGCAGGAGAGCACGGCCAAGCGGGGAGCGTGGGGCGGCACGGGGCAGGCCGGGCCGCTCGGCCTCCTCCCGGCCCCGCCACGCGCGGCGGCGGCCAGGCCTCGGGGTAACGGCTGAGTGTGGAGGACGGGGGGAAAAGCACCGAGGGGCCGGGGCGGGCGGGCGGCCAAAGGCCTCGTCCCCATCCCCGTCCCCATCCTCCTCCTCCTCCTCCTCCTCCCCGACCAGGCCGCGGCCTCCCCCGGCTCGGGGCCGCCTCGAAGCTCGGGCCTCGCCCGCCGCGGCCGTGACGTCACGCGGCCGTGACGCCACACCTCGCCGCGGTGTTACCCACCCTCCCATGAGCCTCTCCGCCCCCTGACGTCACTTCCCGCCCCGCGGGCGGCGCCCCCGCGCGGGGCCCGCGCTCGAGCTCTTCCCCCCCCCCTTCCGCCTCCCCCCGCCCTTACCTGGGCGGCCGCGCGCGCGCCCCCCGCTCCGGCCCGGGCCGCCCGCGAGGGCGCTCAGCGATCGGCCTCCGCCATGGCGCCTTACAAAACACCGCCGGCCCCGGCTGTAACGGCGCCGCCGATTGGGCCGCCGCGCATCACGTGCCGCGCCGCGAGGCCCGCTGGGGCGGGTAGTTCGTGGCGGCGGCGCGCAGGCGCAGTGTGGACGAGCCCCCCCCCCTTAACAAAAAAAGGGCCGATTCGGGCCTTTTCCTCCGAAGGGGCCGGGCCTCCTGCGCGGGGGGCAAGGGAGAAGGGGAGGAGGCGGGAGGGCGGCCCGGAGCCGCCCGGGAGGGGTAACAAAAGAGAGCACACAAGCGGGTTCGTTTGCTTTGGATTTTCTTTTCTTTTTTTTTTTTTTTTTGCTTTTTTTGCGCTTTTTGAAGGCTGGTCAAGAGGTAGGATAGAAAGATTCTTTTTTTTTTTTGGCCTCTGAACATTGAAAAACACTGTGCCCGGCTGGGCCTTGCGGCTCCGGGGGAGCCCGCGGCCGAGCCCGGCGCCTACACATACAACGCTACCGTGTTCACAGCTCTAAGCGTACAGGTCAAAAAATCAAGTCGACTTACTCTACCCGAGTAAAATTTACTAACAGTAAACAGCAAGACTGATTGGTTTTCTACATACAACTTTGAGGTTTTTTACAGTTAGGTAAAAACAAGAGAGGATGACTTTGTATTCCAAAACTAACAAAGTGTATATTTGATATCCACATGCAAAAAACAAATTTAAAATCTTATGCATAAATCATGTCAAAGGACTCTGCATCCTACCTTTAAATAAGGAAACATACAAAGTTTGCTAACTTTTGTGCAAAATATTAATTTGCTAAAATATTTTACATAATCGGTACATGTAAATGTAGAAATTGATAAGATAAAAAACAAGCTGGTTCATAGGTATTTGTCACATTTTAGTAATAGTTGTAACAGGATTTCTTATATTTCCCAGTACACATCACAAAGTTTTTCACCAAAGATAAAAATCCTTTAGAATAAGTCCGACAGGGATTTCTCTAGGCACCTTCTCACATAAAACACAATGTGAATAAAGTTAGATCCATCTGAGCGTTTTGCAGACAATTTAGCGTCGAAGACCGCGCTTCCCCATTTCATGATAATTTAGGTAACTGTCATAAGGCAAAGACAACTCTGAAAAAATGTTTCGATACAAAATGACGTAAACTAATAATTTATAGTTGAAAACCCGGTATAACAAAAGTGGAGAGATGGACGCTTTATACAATAGGCTATTTTAAAACAGACTTGTGCAAAGGCTGAAGTCAAAGCATCTTCAGAATTCACACCGTTTTGGCTTTTTTTTGTACAACTGCTTATAATACATTTTAAATCATTAGGAATGCAAACTAAAACTGCACACTACTTCAGAGGAAAAAAAGTTTGACATTGTGCAATTTTCTGCCCCAATCTTAAGTGGCAGTAGTCCCTGCATTTGCTGTGTTTCAAACGTGGATCTTAAGAAACACATATCAAAAGGAGGAAAAGAAGGCAAAAGTTGGCAGACATCCAGCATCTAGGTTTTTTTGTGTGTTTTTTTTAAACAATGTGGATGACAGTTTCATGATTAAAAATGCTCTCTTTTTTTTCTTTTTTTCTTAAATAAATACATTGTATCTGACACTTGCACTGACTTGATCTGGTAAATCTGTTCGGTAAACAAAGGCTTTACAACGCTCCTTGTAGCCTCAAGCCCACCAGTGTTCGGTTTCACAGTCTTTTTCTCACTGCGTTTCAAAACCCGCCATGCGATATCCAGTTTGATTAGTTATCACGCTTCCGTTCTGCCCTTGAGGTGGTTGAACTCCATAGTTTGCTCCCATCCACGCTGCTGAAGACTGTGTCTGACTGTTTGGGGGGGGGGGGGAAATTATTTAATCCATTAGAAAAGCACTTCGGTTCCGAGGGAGAAGGTACATGGAGCAAAAGCAAGAGCAGACATGTGAGAGAGAGCTAGCGACTCCCATCTCGGCCACTGTACACAATTTCCTAATGCATAACCCAAGCTAACCAAAAAAACGTTAAGATCAGAAATCAAGACAGTAGACCACAACCAGTTTTTAAGGGCATGGTATTTTTCTAACCAGCGAGACAAACCGTGATGTTGGTTGGAGGAAATCGTCTCCGCATTGGCCATGGTGTACCAGGGCAGACGGAACAGTGAGGTTTGCTGCCGGGAAGCCTCCCAGAAAGAGCCATTTCACCGTAGCTTAGAAACCAACACATTACTGCAGAGACCTATATTCACTGCTTGCACTTGAACTGCATTTAATATCCATTGCTCAGGAACAAGACAACTGTTAGACCTACCGGCATCAAGTAACGGCAGCTGAATGAAACAGTTTTGCACTGCCTGCACAATTACCAAATTCTGAGTTTGAAAAGAACAAAATGTAGCTCTCTTAAAAGTTCAAGAAGAGTTTTAAAGATGCAGTGACTTGACTGGAAAACAGAAATTTAAGCGCTGCTCTCTAAAGGCAGGTCTTTGAAGAGAGCCATACCCTTCTCTATGTCCCTGAACACGTCTAACTGCAGACATCATCACTTGATCTCTCCGAGTAACAAAGGACCAGAACTTCATGGCAGCTTTTACGATGCTGTGGACTTTGAATTTTCATCTCCCCCTTAAGAAAACCCCATCACTTGGGATTTTACTTCTGGCATGAAAGCAAATACTCACTTAAATCCTTGCTGATTCCATGCTTGCCCATACATTCCATATGCAGGAACTTGCCAGCCGTTCGGCATGTACTGACCGATCTGCGCATTTCCATACCACTGACCCCACTGCCCATAAGCTTGTGGATATCCAATCTGATTCTGCAAGTACAAACACCCAAGTATCAAGCAATGCCTAAGAAAGCAGATATTTACATCAACTCAGGATACACCCAGCCCGTCAAAGACAGTAACTTTAAGCCATCGCCTTTGAAGTTAGCATAGGAATAATTCTGACCTGCTGGACTGGACTGATCATGTCGGGTGTTTCCTTGCCCCAGTAGCACTTCACTATGTGGCCTTCTATAGTTGTTCCATTGACAGAAACAATTGCATGCGCAGCACTCTCGTGGGAATTAAACCTGTTGAAATACAAGTCATGCCAATGTAAACAAACCAGTGAGCAACAGCCAGAAGTAACCCCAAGAGAGACCTCCCACTAACAGCAGCACGGAAGTCAGGTTCTGGAAAAATACGAGTCTGACTGCAGAGACTTCTTTCCGCCATCCTTGAGGCGGAAGGCAGCGACTGCCAGGCTACCGGTTAGTTTTCCTTTCTCAGTGTCATACTAACTCGTTCCGCTCTCTCTCATAAGCAAGTTAGAAAATGTACCAGCATGGAGAGCAAGTCGTTTGTAACTATTTTTATTAGCGGGAGCCTATTCAACAAAGAGATGAAGATGGTTCTGGAAACGATGTTGAAACTGTACGGTCTGCCTCAGCAATTCAACTGTGAAATTACAAAAAAACAGAGGGGGTTGGCAACTAAAATCTATTATGATTAAGTGTACTGCACCACTGATAAGTAATTGAAGACTAGCCAAACTAGTCCATGTTTTAAATACCAATACCAAACATTAGACTAAGGTTGTATCTTCTGGTTAGAAACAGAGACTCCCGACAGCTCACACCACTGGCTCAAGGCATCAGCCACGCAGCTATAAATGCAACACTGTTCTTTTACTACCACAGGTTGTTTAAATTGGGCCAAGGTTTTTTTTTCGACTAGCTCCAAAAGCGCTTCGAGATGTGATTCATTTGCAGATCAGGCCACAGTTAGAAAACACAGCTGTAAAGCATACTCTTAAGCTGGGTGTGCACCAACCAATGCTCCACTGTGAACAAAGGCACGAGAACCCAGAATTCTTACTATTTTATCAATACGCTATCCCTTGTAGCTACTTTGTGTACCTTTGCGTAACTACACGACAACCTACCGTACAAAGGAGTATCCTTTATCTGGGAAGACTCGAATTTCCATTATCTGCCCAAACGGAGAAAAGGTCTGGCGCATTAGCTGTTCTGAAGCAAGAAGAAGTAAGCGGCCAAAATTAGATGATCGCAGTGTCGTCTAGAGACTTTCAAAGCGTCAATGTTTTGAAGACACCATACCTGTCAGACCCGAGGTAACACCTCCACAGTACACAGTGCAGTTGCTTGGACTGGACTGATTGACCACATCGTCATAAGATAGTTGTTTGGTATTTGCTTAAAGAAAATTTTAAAAGCTTTTAAGTTGAGCAGAAACCTCTTACACAGAAATCTGAATCCCATCCAACAGGCCTACAATAAGGAATCAGGCTGCCGGAGTCTGTGACTAACGTTAACTGCGGTAAGCATTGTCTCCTGCGTATCTCGGATCTGGCCATCTCCCTGACCCACCGGCAGTGGTGAATTGACATCTGAAACAGATACTGTCCCTAGACCGTCACTGTATAAGAAGCAGAGCTGCAGGCTCCTGTCAACCACTAGCTTTTTTTCCCCCTCTTACACGAGACATCTGAGCACAAATTGCAAACACCGTGAAAACAAAGGCACAGCAAAAGGGAAGATAGGTCCGTAACACGTGATCTCCAGTAGTGGCCGCAAATTCCCATTATAGGACAGGTTGCTCGTGACAGGGACACTACCGTTAATTTAAAGTCATGTTTTAGGCTTATCAGGTAGGTCAGATACACCTGAATTAAAACCTCTCTAACGGAAATGCTTTCTTTACACACAGTCCTGCTTGCTGTCTATCACAAGTGGTAAAACTAAAACTGAGGAAACCATGTTAAAAAAAAAAATAAAATCCTGGCTTTCTTGAAAAAGAAGCAAGCTACCCAACTAAGTGTTTAGCAGCAGGAGAAAACCAGCTGTTGGTGGTAATAATACATTCATTTTACCTAAGGAAGTTTCAAGAGTTTTGAAGCTATTCAAGAGTCTTCACTTTTGAGCACCCACCTTCCCTTCCCCCAGAATCTCTAATGCTTAGAACTAGCAAATTTCTCTTCCTCCCTATGCATGTGGCAGCACGTTTGGAAAGACACATAACTGAAAAACCTACATTCATAGGTACTCTTTGGAGCTGGAGGTTTTCTTGTCGCCCAGTTAGTTCTGATTTGCCTTCCGCCAAGCCACTGACCGCCCATCTGCTGGATAGCGTTCTCTGCATCCTGTCCACAAGAGAGGGAAAGGGGGAAAAAAGCCACCATCAGCAGCTCTTCCTGAGGCTGGTACAGTTAGGCACCAAAAACACGCATTCCTTGGGGCAGCTATTCAAAATCATCATCCGCTTTTCAGAGGAATCCCAGACAGCGCTGCAGCTTACCCATTTATTGAAGAAGGAAACAAAGCCGTATCCCTTAGATTTTCCCGTCGCCATATCCTTAACCACTCGTGCATCTCTAAAAAGCAGAAACAATAGCCAGTTTAGCATCTTAAAAAGAAGACTTGAATAAAATGAAAACTTGAGTCACACGTACAGCTTATTTTCATGTTTCACCTTTACTAAAGCGAACTGTTTATTGCACCAGCAACACAGTCAAAGCAAATCTCTTCTTTTCTAAACAGAACTTTACTAATGTTTTGTCAGGTAATAGCAAAATTAAACTTAATTTTTTAAACATGCAAATCAATAGCTTCTCTAACAAACGTATGTACTTTACAACAGTTGGCTCCCAGTTCAAAATGCTTTTACATATTATTAAGACACTAAGCATGGTCAAAGCAGCTATTCAAAAGCATCACTCAGGCCACATAGCTGACTAACATTAGCTGAATGGCTCTCTTTAACCATGCAATTTTTAAACTTGCTACTTGCCAACACATTCTACCTACTCATTAAAAATATTAAATAGAAAAAATGAAAAAAGATAGGAATTAAAAGGCATACGTCGCCTGTTAACTGAATTCTTTAATTTTCTCAGGTCAATTCGTTACCCCCTTTTTGGACTGTGGGCAGCTGTAAATTTTGAGAAATTGACATTTTCAGAAATTATTGAAGAAAATAAAACACTGAAACATTTATGTTTTAAACTACATATTACAAAGAATTTAAACTGCAATTGTAAAACAGCAATCAAACAGGACTGATTGGAAACTACAAGATATAAAAAGGCAAAAAATTTATAAAAGTAAATAAGAAAACTACAACGTTTGTCCACTGTGAACTGTAGCTTGTAGTTAGCCATGGCAATTCTGTCCATTCTTCAGAGCCACTCTGCAAAATAACCAGAGCCCTATTATTTGAGATTGAGTTAAAAAGAGAACCCAGCTACAATAGCTAAACCCCACTTGTGGAAAGTCAGTCAACAGTGTTTCTCAGGCAATTTGCGCACAAGTTAGCCACGGATCGAGATGCTCTCGTGTCAGGCCACCCTCTCCTCCCCTCCTTCGCCCCACACATACAAGCATTTCAATAAAATAAAATGAAATAAAACCAGTCA
Organism: Apteryx rowi; assembly: GCF_003343035.1. Taxonomy (NCBI): domain Eukaryota; kingdom Metazoa; phylum Chordata; class Aves; order Apterygiformes; family Apterygidae; genus Apteryx; species Apteryx rowi. Next base: position 2,902,201 of record NW_020450827.1, on the reverse strand, counting down.
GAAAGTCATGCAACGTAACTTACGTCTGTATAAAATAATACGGTTCAGAGAAACTAGCGTAACATGTGCACAACATTTAGCATTCCAAGACTGGCAAGAAAAAGTCACAATGAAGAGCAGGTTTTTACACGCTAATTTTTAATGCCTTACAGTAACCACAAGTACCATATTATAAGCCTAATTCCTGTATGCATAAGCCCATAGCACTTGCATCATCACTCAAAGGCCCAAGTGAAAAAACAGGGAATGAAAAGTCATTTCGTTACTCCTTGTAAAGAGGTGCTACGCTTTTTCCTCCTGCCTGAGTTTGAATTTGGGTAATAGGTTACAAATTGCCTGAGAAGTGCCACTTGGGCAATCTTAGGAGATCAGTTTGTTCTGAACAGCCTAAAGAGGGAGGGGGGAGAAACTCATCTATACTTACCCTCAACTGAAAACTTTGAAAATAAGACTTGAGAACAAGTGAAAACATGCGTACAGCAAGCATAAAAGGAAATCACAATGAAAGTGTGCTTTTATAGTGATTAAAAAAATCAGATGCAAAGAATTACCAAAATTTCTTATGTGCTAATCATGCAGTA
>NW_020450827.1:2890495-2901570 GCF_003343035.1 Apteryx rowi | reverse complement strand
AAAAAAAAAAAAAAAAAAAAAAAAACAGGAAATATTCCATTAACACCACATTTCCAGAAACTAGTCGCTGACCAAGAACAGTTAAACTCAAGTACCTTCATTCTACCTCTTAAGAAACAGTAGCAGTATTTTTTCAAGTTAAATTTAAACCGGTATAAAATCAGGTCCATTCTGCTTTAACCCCTCAGATTTGGAACAAGAGCTTGGAAGAGTCGTAACAGGGAGAATTCTTAAACCCACGACTTTCACGGGAGGAAGACAACCGCATTTCATTTTGGATGGTCAATTTAAACCAGGGCAAACCGCTGAGGTTTCAAATGGTTAACTCTGCAGCTGTGTGCTGAGCACCCCAAGAGCAAGAGGGTTACTCGCACGCTTCCCCACCGCCACCAGGGAAGAGACGCGTCACTTTTTGCAGGGCCTGGTGATCAGCTCCATCACTACGCAGCGACAGCTTTAGGTCCAAAAAGCTCTTCTAGAACAAATGGGGCAGCGGGCAGTGGCCCACGAAATACAGGCTGTGGTCCAGCGTTAGGCACTATTTTGTACTTCCCCAGCTAATATTCAGAAGTTACTTTTTGCTTCAGGTTCAGAAGAGGTTTGGTTTGGGGGGCTGTTTATTCGTTTAAGAGGACTGTTCATTTAAAGTCACATCAGAAACCAAAACCTGACTAGTTCAGGGGAAATTCTCTTTCAAAGCTCCATCACATTCACACCAACACGTCAGTCTACTACTAGCTCCCTTTCACGCTCGCTCCAGCAGCCAAGTGCCAGTTAAGACCTCCTTTAGAGTCCCTCATCCCTTCCATCCAGACCGCACTTGGCCATGAGGACTAACTGACTCTCCTCATGAGCCTGACCCTCTACATTTCCAAATAACAATTACAAAAGATGTAGTCAAGCATTATAGTTCTCTGAAGCAAGTCACATTCAGATCACATTTTTTTTTTTTTTAACTTTATCATAAGAGGAAATCAAGCTGGCATTAAAAGAATAATATACTGGACTCTGAGGGGAAAAAAACAAAAAACAAACTTACTTCAATTAAATGCTTCACTACACAACACTCCAAAGCACTCTACGTTCTCTTACATCACCATCAAGAAACTTCAATGTCCAGTACAGACAACACTACAAGGAAAATTAATGGTTTACATTTGGAGGATGGAATGAATGAACTGCTCCTTACTCTGCTACATCCTGACTACGCCAAACTGGCGGGCAGACACCTGCAACCACCGTTCCCAATTTGTAACACGTTCGCTTGTTACACCATTGCTCTACCCAACGGATGGGTGCAACTCATTTACCCAAGGTGCCCCACGTTTTAGGCTGAGCCCCGTAGGTCAGGGGCTTATGCTTACACAGGGCCAACACTTGGAGGCCACTCTAGCTGCAGCCTTCAGATGCCGCAACAAGTCAAGCGCTAAAAGGGTTTACTTGTGGGAATGGTAATTTAACTACAAAAAACATATGCTACCGGTGGCCCGCACACCACGGCTAACAAAAATCCAAAGCCTGACGAGACGTGAACATGCAAACGGACTCAATCACAAACTGTAACGAGTGATATTTATCTGATCACTGGGAGGGCAAGTAATATACAAAACCCAGGTTTGTAAGTCAAATTTTTCCAGTGTTACTTTACCGAACAATGCAAGGAGTATAAAACCAAAGCAAGTTGTATGCAACTTTTTTAGTAAAGCAGAACAAACTTCTGTGAAGAAATCTGGTTGCGCATCCCTGCTTAACACCCAACCATTCAGACTCAAGTCGTTGTATGAACAGATGAATGTGTATTCCTGCTCTGTGACAACTTCAGCTTTTACTTACTGAAATATAAGGCTGCCTCCATTTAAGAGATAACTTTTAGTTTATTTGCCCAATGGAAATTACTTACGATATTCTTCCAAATGGCGCAAAAGCTGCTTTTATATCTTCAGTAGTAATTTCTGGACTGAGGTCTCCAACAAAGACATGGAAATGGTCTTATTGGGAAAAAGAAAAAAAGCGATCTTAAAGTTTGAAGACCACCCTTGACAACACAAACAGCATAACAATGTCACATAGCATTGATTTCCATTTATTAAAAACTACATGAAGACTAGAGTTCACTACGAACTACAGAATTTACTGCTGTTCGTAACAGATCCGCTGCTTGGCAGCACTACAAAGTCAGTAATTTTAAGGGTAGTACTGTGACATATGGTATTTACATTTTGTATTTTATAAACTGCTTTTAAGACCAGTCAGCATTTACCACACAAAGTTTTGAAATATCTACTTAATATGCCAAGACTACATGAAAATCTTACTCTTGGTATGCTAGCGTTAAACTCGCATACAGTAGAGTTCACTAGCTATGCAAAATTTTACCAACTGAAATGTCTAGCAGTTTCAAGAAACGCAGAATAAAACTTACTCTAGAGCAGCACGTATTTTCAACCTAGCTACAACGTCTGGTTTAAAACCATATTTTGTGAAGAACAAATCAAAAAAATACCTTGCATTGCAACAGTTTGCTGTTAAAGAATTTGAGTTCTCAAAAGCCAACAGTTTTGGTTGCCCAGCCATTACACCATGTGAATCCATGTGAATTCAATGTATGTGAATCCATGTGCAAGTGAACTAAGACTGAAGGCAACAGAACGGAAACAGTAATCCCTTCAATTTATATCAGATCCATAAAAAACACGCACCGAAGAGAAATAAAACCCTAAGGATTGTTCCACTACGATCAAACAATATTTCACATACCATCTTATCAACATACAGACTTATTTGTACTACAGCAGCTAAGAAACTTTAAAGTCCACTTTGATGCTAATGTAGTTTAACCCCACCTCTCTAAAGGACTTCAAAGCTTGCTGAGAAAAGCAGCAATACACAGGGTTGCCATGAAGGGGGAACGAGGTACCCGGTTCTGGAGAAAATTTAGGTACTCCCAAGGAGCCTGTATCAAGTAGTGCATACACCAGCCTTAAAAGAAGCTAATAATTGTGCCCTTATAGCAGGGGAAAAAAATTTACAATTGCACTCATAACAAATAGCTGAAGATTAGCACCAGAATTAAATAGTGGACAACAGATCATATTCTGATGCAACAGGGAAATGAAAGGGAAGTCTTTCCATAAAAACAAACAAAAAAGAACAAAAACCCCATATATAGCTTCAGGTGGTTAGTGAATACCCTCGAGAGATTTCATTTTATGTTTAAGAAGATACAATTACCTTGTGAACGCAGTGTGTTGACAACGGTACTACCTGATGACAAAGATTAGATTTGTTCTTAAGTTTATTAACACAAACACATTAAATAATATCTTAGGATTACGATCAAAACATTACTGCATATAATTGTACGATGCTTATTGTTTATGTTTAAAAACTACTTGTACAAATAAAACAGTTACTCAAAGCATAAGTGACACTTACTGCTGGTATCTTTCTTCTGGCTGCTGGGGGTTGTTGCCCAGTTCACTTTGACCTCCTGCAAATATTAGTTGCTAATGTTAGATCGAGCAAATTGGAACCAAGCTCAGACACTACCAGCATTTAATTCTGACGCTACAGGGGAACCAGCCGCGCAAGTCTTGGCCGAAAGCTTAAGCGTAAGACAAGTTTCTCAGCAGAGGGTTCGCTCTTCCAAACTGCATTCTACTTGTTAAACGCAGAGACGGTAAACACACCTTGTCTGGATATTTTGTTTGGTTGGGTGGGCTTTCCTTTTTTTGGTTTGCAAGGACAGGGGAAAGCGGAATGTTATCCTGCCAGGGTCAGGAGAGTTAAAGTATTCCTTATTCCCATTACCTCTGCTCCCTCCCCAATTCTACATCCCAACCCTCCTCCGCACTCTTCCTACACCAGTAAAAATTGCTTTTCCTGTTAATCCCGTCACATCAAGAGCTCCAGGTGAACAAAGTGTCTAACGTTTGCAATGTTTCCATTTCTTCTCGAGTGATATTTCATGCACGCAATCTGGTATAACCTGTGTTTTTCCACCGCAACTCACCCTGTAGACATGACAGCTTACCTTACCCATTATCTTCCGGCCATTCATAGCAGCTAGCGCTGCAGCCGCATGACGATGCTCATAGAACTCCACAAAACAATACGGATCATTTCCAGCTGTCTGATGAAAAAAAAAGAAAAGATTCATGACGAAAATCTCTTCAAACTTTAGCCTCATTATTATACTTGCTGCCTTATTCATTACATCTAAATGCCTCAAAACGGATAGTTTTGGGGTTTTTTTTTTTTACTGCAGACTTAGAGAACAGTCAATGTACCAGCAATGTTCCAGGAGGCTCAAGTTTTGCTTCAAGAAGATAAACGTGTGGTGAAAAAGAACTTTTCAAATACAATTTAGAATATCCAAATATATTAATCTGTTCAGTCCCCTTTAAAATATTCAAATGTCTTTAAATAATATCAGATATGAGGCAGAAATTATGCCATAAGTACAATACTACCATCTCCAGTCTTATTTTATATACATATATATATATAAAATAACTGTATAATATATAATACTCATTGTATAATATAATATCATAATACATATGTATATATACACATACATACATACACACACACACATATATATATCTATAAAAATGTGTTATAATACATAATGTGGTAGAATTCTGAAACGTGCAACTACGACCTGAAGTTGTTAGCTATCAGGATTTGGGAAATAAAGGTAAAGGCTCTTACATCCATTATCATTTTGCAGTTTTTGCATGGTCCGATCTGGCTGAACAGCTGGAGGATTAGGGCTTCAGTCACATCTCTTGACAGGTTCCCCACATAGCTGCAGGATTAAATAACAGGTTAGAAGTGCAGCTGTCCCTCCGTTTCATTCAGTCATTATTGAGATGAGAACTAGGAACTGCCATTGCCTTGCAAGAGAATTATTGATGGTCCAAGCCAACAAGCACAACATACAAGTTTAGAACTTCTCCCCCCCAGAAAAGCCTTTCAGGAAAACCAGGTCTTCCAAAAAAATCCCACCCTTCAATTTAGGGCAATATTCCAGTATCATCATACCAGAGCACTGACTGGAATTGAAATAAAAAAAAATTAAAAATAGCAGACAACATTCTCCCTGTATAACACTTGTCAGAAGGGTTGAACTTACGGCTCAGGAAACCAAAGTCGTCTCTTGCTTAAAAAACAATTAGCCACAAGTCTTGCAAACAAATTCCCTGTAGACAGACGCTGACCGTGCAGATCCCTACAGGATCCGTGGAGTCGGACACAGCAGGCCTCTCTGGATGGCCACAGAGGCCTCCCAGGAAGATCTCTTCCCGGGATACGGGCCTTGGGGAGGGCGGTTTGGCACAGCACCTTACTGACACCCTCGGACCTTCCCGTCGTTCCAGGTAGAAACTAACTTCCAAGAGCATCTGCAATCTCCCACCGAGATCTCCTTATCCACGCATGGCACAAACACGCAGCAAACAGCTCTGCAAGACAGAGACTGAGAGTGTAAACACAAGGGGCAGGAGAAAGAGAAGAAAAATAAAGATGAAGCCCAAATTCAGCAAGTTTCTTAAGCTCACATAATCTGGAGAAAGAGCAGTATCCACGGTGCGTGACGGTTAGGAATAAGTACAACCCGGGACATAAGAGCAAACCTCGTGCAGGTCATCCATCCTCTCTTAACCCCTAGCACAGCAGCTCCCGAACAACACGGCTCCAAACACAACTGGCCAGCGAGCGCCAGGATCCCAAGGGAGAGGGATGCCAAGCAAACTCGTTTAGGAAACGCTGCCTGCAACGCCGGGAAGCAGAGCCCTTCGCAGAGCCGAGCACCACGAGCTCTGACGCTCCGAGCACAGAAACGTGGGACCCGAAACGCAGCCCGCAGTAGTCACCCAGTCAGCCCAGGCCCTGGGAGCGCCGAGCGCCAAACCTGACGCTCCAACCTGCTCTCTGACAGCCGAGCAAACGCTGCCCGGAGGTTCCTGGCTCCTCTGACCTCCAGCCCTTCCGCGCTGGCCTGCAAAACCAAGCACGCGACACGACTGCATGCTGTGTCTTGGAGCAGCGGGGCAGAAACCTTGAACTGACGGTGGGAGGTAACAGCCCTTGTCCTCAGTACCACTGAAGGTCTAAAATCTCGCCCCAGTTTAAAGCGGAACAGAAAGCCAGGTATGGAGAGCTGAGCCTATTAATTTGATTCCTGCGTATAGAAATAGCCGTCAGGATAACTGTACGCAGTCACTCAGTAACCACAGCTTCCCTAGCTGCCCTAATAGCTCAATCTGGGGTTTCGCAAGCGTATTACACACTACTTAGAAGTCGGTTCCCCTTAGTACAGGGGTACGGTTCGAAACCCTATTTGCCTGAAACAAAGGTGATCAGGTGTGGGCATCCCTCCCCTCTCTTCACTTGAGGCCCAGCCTAACCCAACACCAGCTCTCTGCTCTGGCAGAACCAACCCCCTGCTCTAATTTGGGACTTTTGTGATACTTTTACAGTCTCAGCAGCGGAGAAGAACACCAATCAACGTGGGAAATTTTTTAAAGATCCCAAGTTATAGGGTTTTTAAAAGCCCCCAGAGAAAACAGCTCGCAGAAGCTGCAAGTCCGAAGCCGCAGCAGCTCCTTTCCGCAGAGGGAGGCTGTGTGGCAAACCATGGCATCTGCAATGAGAACCGGAGCCAAATCATCCTGCTGAAACCACGGCAATCAAAACAGCCGCCTTCCTGGCCTTGATGCAACAGTTGCAGAGATGTTGTAAGAAAACAAAAAGGCAGCAAAGGCAGCACAAAGCGGCAATTGCTCGTGTTCCCGTCAGGTCCAGAACACCCTCACTGAAGAGGTGGAGGCACTCCGCTATCTGATTGAGCGGAGGAGAGAACGGGAGAACAGGCCGCTCGCCTCTGCTTTTCTGCCAGAAATGACACAGTAGGCTATGTCTAAATAATTTTAACAACTCCCTTAGGCATGAGTCAGAAATGTGCTCAATTTTAAATTGGTACGTGCTCCAAGTTCCACCAGAATCAGACCTCAGCAGGCTTATTATCACTCAATAAAGCACGTATTTCCTGGACTTCTACTGCTGTTTCTTAAACACAGGAGGTTTCAGCACACTTCTGTTAAAACAACTAACTTTGTGCTTGATAATGCTATGACATTCTATCCCCACATCAAGTTCGACCAATAGTGACAACTATTTAGACTCCCTCCCGTCCCCCTTTTTTAATATTATCACAACTGGGATAATGAATAAGCCAAGACGCTAAGCGATGACGCCCTAATAAATCTACAGCTAGAAGGTTTTATTAGCAGTTTATTTGTAACTGAAAGTCTCCTCAAAACAGTGTCTACCTTTGCACTAACACTGGATTTTCACCTTGCTAATTAGATAGTTGTCTTATTAAGTACTGCCTGTCTGAACATTATATTTAGCTGGGGATAAAAGAAACAGGATTTAGGTAAGCAGACTCTGACAGCCCCATGAATCTTTGCATGACCAGGACTTTCAAAATGCATCCCCAAAGGATCCATTGCAGCAACATATGTATACACGCACACAAATATACGCACACACGCATATATATATATGTACAATTCCATATTATGCGTTGTCCTGTATTTGTTTCTGCCCAAAGATAAAGCCTTCCATTAGCAGACTTCCTGAATTTCTTAAAAAATAATAAAGACATCCCTTAATGGGCGTGCAAGTAGTAATGACACGCAGAACAACAGTGGTAATGTAATTCAAAGTTAAAAGCTTTTTTCTTTTATTATTTCACATTGTAATCTTATTACCTGTAACTGCACATCTGCTACCTGCTAGCGGTTTTTCAAGCCACTAACTGACGAACTACAACATAATCCTGAAGCACTATCAACCGTGCCAAGCTTTATGGGGAGAACAAGGAGCTGCAACCCCCAGAGTAAGAATTCCAATGTTATTTTATCTGAGGTATTCAGCAGCGAGTTCAGGCTACACTCTCTGTGCTACATTTGGGCTGCATTTCCAGAGTCTTCTGCCAGAATTTCTTTGCAGCTCTGCTTCCATGCAACAGAGACATGGGCCAATAAAACATACCTGGACTTTGGCCTGCAGGAGTTGTACAAGAAATAAGTGCGTGCCTAGGCAGTACAGATGCCATCTCATGTATGACCCTTCCAGGCAGGGCCAGCTAATACTCCACCAGGGAAGAACAGCTCTCTTCCACATGAGAACTGCACCGGCTCCTGCAGCTTTCCCATCCCTCTCGCTGTTTCCTGCTAACTGGATTCTCATTAATGGACCAGTCACCGTTTATTTGCTGAGGAAGCACTGTACTATACAGGGCAAACTACACAAGGTAACTAAATTCCTTCAGTGCGCATTTATCAGTATAGGTCTTCTTGAAAAATATTACCAAACTATTGGGTGTTAGCACACGATGATCTTTCCATACTTAAGAAGCAAATTAAACGTACATGTATTACACAAGCATATATAGATATAAATAAAATACAGAGAGGAGGTCTTTGGAAAGTTCAAAACCACTGGCTGTTTTGTAACTGTTCTTCCAATGTGTATTTGCTGCAATTGAGCAGTGGCTTTCAAAACAAGATAGCTGGCCATGTGAAAATGAGCTGCAGCAATTGATTTACTTGAGTAATATAGCTCATAAGGCGATTCAAAATGCTAAGACTTTAACATTCCCCTTCAAAGAAATGGGTTACGTGGAAATTTAAAAAAAGTTATTTCTAACAACATCTGGTATCAGTTCCAGAAAAACTATTTAAATATGCTAAGGGAACTAAAGAAGAAAAAGCATACATGTTGGCAGACACCCAAACACTTTAGGGGCCTTCACGATACAACACCACAACGCAACTGAACAGAGCAACGTATCCCCCACACAGATGGAATTTCTGTAGCACTACCTACAGAAATCCTAGTCCTCTCAAGTATTTAACACACATTTCAGACCCAAGTTGGAAACAGATTAAATTTAGCTGCATTTCACTCTTCCAAGCTGCTCATTATAAACCCAATCTGTGAAGTTCAGCTAATGACAACTCTCCATATGACATAAATATTTCATTCAAAGTGTTTCAGAAAAATATAATTCTCGGTACATTGTTCAATAGTTAGTTCTGCAGCTCAGAAACTCAGCTGGGTTTCTGCAACAAGCCACATGTGCTCAAGGACAGATCATTCATTCTCTGAAGCACAAGCTGTGCGCTGCTGAGATCACTAGACTCCAGACAACAATTTCACGGGGACAGGAAAAAAATCGCTTCTTTAAATAAACACGCAAATATGGCGTCAAGAACAAGGAGGTCTGAGCCACGTTTGCAAACTCCAAGAGCAGTTAAAATGGAAAAGCTAGAAAGATAATGGGTCCGCGTACATCAAGGGACGTGGTGTTTACCACTAAGGAAAGCCTGCACCAGAGAAGTTGGCGCAGGTCATGTTAAGAGTCTTGTTTTCCCGCACGGGTAGTCAGCCAGGCCATTCATCAGCCCTTGGGATACGTGCAGAGCATCACCCAAGGGCAGAACGGCTACTTTCCTCTCACGTCGGGAGGGAATCTCTCTCCCTCCTTTCGTTCCTCCTCTCAGCTCCGCGCATCCTGGCACCGAAACAAAGGTAACAGCGACAGCTCGCGCAGAGGTGGGTCGGAAAGGCCGACAGGCCTGTGACCGCACCGATCTCCGAGCCTAGACCAGGGAAGCCACTCCGCAGAGCGCCTGCCAAGCGGGGAAAAGCACACGGAGCATCTGCGCTAGCGGCTCTGCCCTGTGCTTCAGGGCGGGAGAAAGGGCTGAGGCGAAGGCCAGGCGCCTTCGAGAGCACAGAGGGTGTCGGCTCTGTCACGAAAGCCGCTTTTAATTAAGGTAACCTCACTTATGCTTTTAGCAACACGAGAAGCGGCCCTAGAGCTACAGCTAGCTCCTCTGGAAATAACAGGCTTCGCCAACAGCTGGACAAGAGCCTATTTCAACCCCCCCCCGGCCCGGTTTCTTTCCGCCCAGCTCTCGGCGGGGCCCCGGCTGGATGAGGCGGCCCCCGGGCCCAGCTCGGCGGCGGCCAAGTCTAGCTGGCTGCTGGCGGAAACGGCCGCGGGGATGAAAACGGGGGGGGCTGCGGGGTCGCCTCCCCTCCCCCGGGCCGGGCCGGGCCGGGCCCCGAGCGCGGCGGGCGGCGCTGAGGGGAGCCCGGGGCCAGGAACAAAAGGCGCCCTCGCCCCCTCCCCACTCACAGGGTCTTGGGCATTTCATCCTCCATGGTGACGGTGATGGCGCCGCCGCCGCCGCTGCCCCCGCCCGCCCCGGCTCTTCGCCGGCGCCGCGGCCCCCTCAGCGCCTGGGCAGCCCGAGCGCCGCCGGCCCCGCCGCGCCCCAGCGGCGGACAATGCCCCCGCCGGTCCTCGCAAGATGGCGGGCGGCGGGCGAAGGGGCCCGGCCGGCCGAGAGGGGGAGGCCAGGCGCATGCGCGCAGGGGAGGAGCCAATCGCCTTCGTCCCCTCCGGCGCCGGCAGGCGGCGCAGGCGCGGCAGCCTCCCGGCCGCCGCCGCGCCGGCTCTGCGTGCGCTTGAGGGTTTCCCTCGAGCCCCCTTTTCCGCTTAGGCGCTTGTGCTGTCCGGTACCGTTTGCTAAGTGTCATTTTTAATGTTTCCCACCCCGCCTACATGGGAAATCAACGCGCGGATCGAGAAAAAAAAAGGAGTATGTATATAGAGATATTGACAAATGAAAGAAAATAGCGATTGGAAAAACCAATTAAAAGTATCTGCGCCGCCCGGGAATCGAACCCGGGTCGCAAGAATGGGAATCTTGCATGATACCACTACACCAGCGGCGCCGTTAAAATGCTTTCCCGCCGCGGCGCTGATGAGCGTCCACCGCCGCGGGCCCGCCCCCTGCTCCGCCCCATAAAGGCGCTGCCGCCGCCGCCGCACCGTCCCGGCGCAGCGGAGCCCAGCAGAGCGCAGCGCACCATGCGGGCCGGCCGCCTCCTGCTGCTCCTCCTGGCCGCGCTGTGCCCGCGGGCCTCGGCGCGGGAGCAGCGCGCCGCCCCCGGCAGGATCGGTAGGTGGGGCGCGGGGCGGGAGCGCG
>NW_020450827.1:2856756-2890357 GCF_003343035.1 Apteryx rowi | reverse complement strand
GGCATCGGCGGCGCGGCGGCGGCCTATTTCCTGCGGCGGCAGTTCGGGCGCGCCGTGCGCATCGACCTCTTCGAGCGCGCGGCCGTGGGCGGCCGCCTGGCCACGGTGCGCGTGGAGGGCCGCGACTACGAGGCCGGGGGCTCCGTCATCCACCCCCTCAACCTGCACATGAAGCACTTCGTCAAGGAGCTCGGTGAGTGGCGGCCGACCGCCGCGGGGCGAAGGCTCCGTTTATTTACTTTTCCCCCTGAAATAGGGCAACTCGCCCCAATCCCATGACCGCTGAAGCTGGCGGAGGTGATCCCCCTCTCCTCTGGTAAATAACAAAAAGCACAAGTGTTTGCTGCCGAGTGTTTCCCAATCCTCGCCTTGCCCTTTCCCGTGCTGCAACGCTTCCCACTGGCACGGGAACGCAAACCCCCGTGGGTGACCTGCATGCCGCTGTCCCGGTGCCCGGCGGCTCCCCAAGGACAAGGTGAGCCTGTGCGGCTATCGCCTTCCCGCGTTATTGATTCGAGTCAAGGTAATTCCGTTGGAAAGGTTCAGAAGTCGCTTCAAATGACTATTTGGCTCAGGCTCAAAACCCAATTCCCTTTTTACCCTGGGAGCAAACTCCCACCTGTTCCCTCAGTTACTGCCCTTGTCACAGCTACCTTCCTGAGACAGCCGAGCTTAAAACCAAAGTACAACAGACCAGCTCAAAGCAAGCTGTACCTTTTGCGGTATGTTACTTCCCCCCCCCCCTTCCTCTAGGCCTCCCTGTTGCCCCAGGCCAAGGCAGCCTCGTGGGCATTTATAACGGAGAGGAGTTTGTGTTTGAGGAGAGCAGCTGGTACGTAATCAACGTTCTCAAACTCCTCTGGCGGTACGGACTCAATCCCCTGCGCATGTACATGTGGGTTGAGGACATCTTGGACAAGTTCATGCGGTAAGAGAGTCAACTTCGTGGCTGGAGGCCAACAAAGTCTCTAGAAAGTGTTTGGTATGGGATGTTCAGTCAGCCTGGCATTTGGGTCCTTAAAGAGAACTAAATTCCTAACCAGGCACAAAGTATTTATTTTGCTAGGGAAAGTTAGAGAAATGCTAAAGATGAGGTCCTTCTAGGCCTGTTATCACCTGGGCTAGGACTTGGCTGAAAGGGTGAGCCTTGCTGCCCTTGTGAAGGGCAGTGAGGCCCTGAGGAGTCATACCCCTGGAAGGCTTCCAAGGGTCTTAAGCTTCCAAAGGTGACAAAGATAATCAGCCACCACTTGACACTTGAAGTCTGTTATCGAGATGAGAGAGGCTTGGCTAGTGCATGCGTTCTGCAGCTGGTGTGAATGTATTTCCTCGTTTCCGGTCCAAGAATCTATCGCTACCAGACGCACGACTATACCTTCAGCAGTAACGAGCGTTTACTTCATGCCCTTGGAGGGAATGACTTCACCCAAATGCTGAATCAAACCATTGATGAATCCATGCAGAAAGCCGGCTTCTCCCATAAGTTCATAAATGAGGTGGTTTGTCCAGCCATGAGAGTCAATTATGGGCAAGGTGTCAACATAAATGGCTTTGTAGGTGAGTGTTTAATAGGCTCTCCCCCTTGCGAAAGGGGTATGCAGGGTGAAATGGGTATGCATCTGTCCTAGGGACCTTGTGCTCTACAGGAGACACCTGCGCGTGTTAGGGCTCTTGCTCCTAGAGCTTGGGCAGACCTTGGTGGCCAGAGGGACTAAAGAGGTTGCCAAAGTCGTTGCTTCGGCTCTTCAGCAGTGCCCTCCCTTGTTGGGCTGCTGTGCTACTCTGACAAACAAGCACTTGCTTGCTGCTGTGACCTAGTGAGCCCTGTCCTCAAGCAAGCTGTGTCCCCCAGTGGGGTATTTTTTCCTAATTTCCCATTCCTGTTTCAAGTGCCCCCCTACAGAATGACACTGCACAAGCAGGTCTAACAGCCTTGGTTTCTTTGTAGGTGCTGTTTCTCTGGCAGGGGTAGAATCTGGCCTTTGGGCAGTCAAGGGAGGAAATAAACTTGTCTGCACTGGCCTTATTTATGCTGCCAAAGCACAGCTTATCCCTGGCACGGTTCTGTCCATAGAGCCAAAAATAAGACCAAACCCCGCAGGTGAGTTGCCTTTGCTTTCTGCTTGGGGTGGGGGAGAATGGTTAGCTCTTGCAGCTAGGGACTGACTTATGCTGGTGTCACTGCTTGGCTGCAGCTCCCAGCTGACCTACGCAACAGTCTGGGTTTTCTTTGGTCTTTTAAAATGAAAACTGGGCTCTGTTCAAGGCCTTAAATCGCAACGCTGAGTCAGCTAAACTTGTATTACTTGAAAAAGCTTCAGCTCACAAGAAGATACAAGTAGCTTAAATGGAATGAAATTGCAAAACCTATGTTAGAAGGATCAACAGGAATTCTTCCAGCAACAGAACAGGGTAACAGCTCTCTCCCCTCCTGCTTTTCTCCCTAGGGGACACAGTTAAGCTCTACTATGTCACTTACAACTCTACATCAGGATCATCAGCAGATATGTATGACATTGTTGTCATTGCAGCTCCACTGAACCGCAAAATGTCCAACATCACCTTCAGGAATTTTAACCCTCCTATTCCAGAGTTCTCAAATCCTTACCATCAGACTGTAGCGACATTTGTGCATGGGCGCTTAAATGCTTCCTTCTTTGGCTACCAGGACCCATCTGCCTTTCATTTTGGTGCCATCCTCACTACAGAGAATCCCAAACTGTTCATCAATAGCCTGGGGGTTATGTCTCCTGCTGAAAAAACACCCAGTGAAGAAAAGCTACCCTTGCGATCAGCTGTCTGGAAGGTGTTTTCAAGGGAACCACTCACCAAAGAGCAGCTTAACTTGCTTTTCTCTTCCTATGACTCGGTCAAAGTGAAGAAGTGGCTGGCATACCCACACTACAGCCCCCCTGAAAAATGCCCACCTGTGATCCTCCATGACAGAATATACTACCTCAACGGCATTGAGTGGGCTGCAAGTGCCATGGAGATGAGTGCTATAGCAGCCAAAAACGCAGCGCTGCTTGCTTACCACCAGTGGTATGGGAACACAGACAAGATTGACCAGGAAGACCTGCATGAGAAGCTGAAAACGGAGCTTTGAGCTCCTTGGAGTCAAATGCCACTGGCTCACTAGAACATCCAGGCTGCTCTGCTGTGCACCACAACAACATCCAGAAATAGAGATCACGTACTGTAGCAGTCTAGCCACAACTAAAACTGATAAATGAGGAACTCTTCCAAGGACAAAGAAACAACCAACCAACTTAAGATAGATGGGCACCAGCTGACCAGATCAGTAGTGAAGAGGAAGCTTTCCCAAGTGAGCTGGCCCTGCCTCATGCAAATTCTTCCATCTATCCCTATGTAAGATTAAAAAAAAAAAAAAGAAAAACAATTTAAGCACCATTATTGACCCTAAGTGCCCTTCACAATAAGAAGATTGCCAAACTCAGGAGCTGTGTCACTGTGATTAACTGAGTCCTGCTCCTCTAGACCCATGCATGTAGCTTTCCCTCTCTGGGCATGTTTCAGTCGGGGGGAAAAGTGTTGTCTCTACACTGTAAATCTCTATGCCTCAACTATTTTCTTCAGAGTGTATCAAACAACTTTTTCTTGGGATGGAACTGGTGCAGTACAAATCATGGATGCCTTAGCTTGCTTCCAGAACAAGTACTGTAACTTGGGGTGGTGGCTGGCTTGCCTCTATTCAAGGAAGCGTGTGTGTTGCCAAAACGGGTGGTAAGTAAGCAAAAGCACAGCATGTTCTTCACTTTCTCAAGCTTTAAAATGTATCTTGTTAGATGATCTAAAACTACAGGAGGGCACAACTTGGTTTTAGAAAAACTTCCTGGAGAGTATTGTACATCCATTGACTGTATCTAATTTTGCTGTAGTACCTCAACCTTGTCTGAAGATACAGCAAACACTGTAGTTCTTCTACAAATAAAATTAATGCACTGTTCTGAAAGTAACCTAAAGCTGTTGCCTTGAGCTACTGTAAGTCTTCGTTACTCATGCTGCCTTGTCGCACGGAGCTTCTGCCTGGTGCTCAACCATCCAACTCTATTGGCTGACTCTTGTGCCGACTCCAGCTTTGTCCAGCAGCATCCTTAATGTCCCATGACTGGCACTACACTAATAAAACTAAGGAAGACTTAACAGAATGCAAATACAGGTACTGTTAATGCTTCTATGCCAGTCATGGTAGAAGAGCTGCTCTGCAGTAATTCCCTGCTGAGCGAGGGAGAGGAAAAGAACAGTTGTTCCCCTCCCAGCTGGCTGCAGGGGTGAGGCTGTGCCTGCTCAGAGCTGCCACCTTCCCTCCCTAGCTGACTGCCTCGGTGGGAGAACTATGAACAAGCCTCTAATAGCATTGCTGAGTGCTTGTTGTGCTGGGAAAGATTAACAGTTCTAATCAAAGCTAAAATGCTGCAGAACAAAAAGATGGGCTGAATCTCTCCCCTGGATAGCTGTAGGGTGGCTTACAGTCTTACAGCAAGTCACGCATGCATTGTTGTTGTACAAGCAAAGTTTTAGCAATTTACTGGACCGATGTATGTGGTAATCAACTCCTGCTTATTTTGCAACTTGCAGAAGCGGCTTACCTCCTTTCAGATTGCTCGAAGGCTTCATGCTTCTGGGGTGCTCCTTACTTGCAGTTAGTGAACTCTGAAAAGCAAACTAAGTGTTTTTGTTTATCAGTATCTCATACTGTACACCCACAGTGCTACACAAAACACTTCAAAAAACCTGAGGTATGTCTGCTCAAAACTTCTGAGAAAGTGTTTATGCTCTGCCCAAAGCCTTTCTTCTACCCTTCTCTTAGTAATGCTTGCACTTGGCAGGAGCTCTTAGTGGCTCTTGGCAAAGTGCTCAGCACCTCTTTGTTAGAAGTGCAGTAACAAAACAGAACATCCCTGGCAATAAGGACCTGTGAGTGGGAGGTTTGTTCTCAAAAGCGAATCCACAAGGCCAATTTCTATCTGGCTCTTATCTATAAAAATTCAGGCTGCTTCAGCTCGCGAGTGTCCCCTGCAGGCTCTGCTTTGTGCCACACCAAATAGCCAAGCTGTCCAAGAGCTTCAGTTCAAACAGGTAAGAAGCATCATGCGCTTTAGAAGATAGTGACAGAATGGAGCCCAAAGGGAGAAAATCATTATTTAATGATTTTCAGGCATTCAGGCTCCCTCGCTCTACACAAATAGCCTGTGTCACTACTACCCGAGGGCAAGTCTGACACTTTTTATGGATAATCAATCCATCGAACAAATACCAGACGCAGCTTATTGCTCAGTACAGTGCTGTATTGCAGCTATTTCCCCCAGTAAGCATCAGGCGAGAAACGTATGGGCAAGGAACTGTGAGGATGCCTCCTAGCTTCTAAGAGTAATTTTTCCTGCCACGTGGTACTGAGAATCTCAGCCACTCCAGCAATTCTCTGTACAAGTTTTAAGCTGTTCATTAAAATTAGTCTCTTAAATTTGTGACAAATGCATCTAGTCTTAGATTACCTATAAAAAACTGTAGTGATACATAATGGGATAAATGAAAGGCAAGTGGGGCTGGGAAGAGGTATGCAGGGGCTTCAACATAGGAAGACAGCAACTGCACTGGAGACCAGAGTACCTGCTGCAGCGCATCTGCCAGGGTCAGTACCCACCCCACCCCCCAACTCCTTCAACCCACACAACTAGTTTTCCTCAGTAGAAGAAGGCCTAAGGGACAATACAGTGCTCCTTTTGCAGCACTCATGTCTGACTTGCACGGGATGCTATTACTAGACTCAGAGTAAGCTCAAGTCTTGTTTGAATGCTCTAAGCCTTTTCCAGGTGTACTAGTACTACAGAGACCCACGCTTTGTTCAGTCTGCTCTAACCCAAAACATCAATACCTCGCACTGGAGTTGCAGATCATAATCAAGTTGCTTTCACAAACATTTTAATAAGAGAAATACTCCAGCCCTTGTCACTATTGTAGATGGACAGTGTAAAAGAAACCCAAGAGCCTGTTTTGCACAAGATGGCAGGGGAATATAGGACCAAATTTAATGCCACTTTTAACATGCCAATATTGAAAAAAGCTTTGTGTTTTCTGCTGCAAGAACAAGCCTATTTGCTTCTATCCTTTACCCACTTGAAGGAAGCAAGCCCCCTGAAAGTTTTCCAGAGTTTTAAGGCTATCAAACAATAGATCTGTTGTGCAAGCAGCATAACAACAACACTTCCTGCACCAAAGAATTGGCATGCTCCAGCTGCCCTGTTACGCTAAAAGGTAGGTACAACTCAGTCAAGTTACTTAAACCATTACAAAATTTATTTAACAAAAAATAAGTTTACACAAGTGATGTACACTTTGTAGAAGATTCAAGCGAGCACACAAAATAGTAGAGTTAGGTCCCATCACAGCCCAACATGCTGCACACGCGCAGGGGTCATCCCACATGTTACACACACTGTAACTAAGCGGGTTTCACTGGTTTCTATACTCGTTCCAAGGCTTCTAACATAATGATGCTGTTTCCTCGTATTACCTAAAAAGAAAAGTTCACAGCAGCCATGATGAAGCACATCAGTAAACACAGCTCTGTAACACTGCAGATTCCCCCTGCCCTGTCTGGATTTGTCTTCCTAGAAGACTGCACAGTACATGCTGCTCCAAAGATGAAATTAATACAAATTCTCCTACAAAGGTGAACTGCAATGAATTTTAACTCTAAAACATAATGGATTGTTGTGTGCAAATACATCACTTTACAGCAAGTTTGCATTATATTTACATTACAGCAAATACATCAACTTCTTAGAACTCAGCTCCTTCCAATATACATACTAGCTGTCTCTGCAGGGTGCTGAAAGACACGGTACCCTTTACTTCCTTCAGCCCAGACGATCCAAACTAGTACTCACCACCATCCCTATGTTGTTCTGCTGTCCTCCTGGCGCCATCTCCACACACTCATCTATGACTAGATTCATGAAGGGATCAAACCCTCGCAATATCCCCTGGACATGTCGGCCACCGTTTAACTTCACTAGAAGAAATTCAGTAAACGTGAAGAACAGGACCACTGACTGTGGCATTTGATGTGGTTTTGATCAGAACAGTAGCTTTGAAAGAGCGTACTGTCATAATAAAGGTTTGGGGGTTGTTTTTCAATCATCACAAGCATGAAGAGCGTCACATCTTAACTTAACGCTGCCTATGTAACAAAGGGAGCGTAAGAGAGGGGTGAAAACCAGTGCAAGAAAACACTGTCTTAGGAAGTATCGATTTGGGAGCACAAATGAAATCAGCTAATAGTGAGAAGCAAAATTTGGCCTAATTAATGTATTTTGGAGCCCGGGAGAGGAGAGGCAGTGCCGCTGCAGTACGGGAGCACTGACCTAGGCAGAGCGGACCCCCCCCGCCCCCCCAGGAGAAGGGCCGGGCCCGCGGGGGCGCAGCGCCGCCCGCCGGCACAGCCGCGCCGCAGCACAGCACCGTTACCCCGCGCACCGACACGCTAGGGCGGCGGCGGCGGCTCGCGGCGCCCGGGACTCACGTGACAGCTTCTTGTCCATGAACCTGCAACGACACGGCGGGCGCAGCTCAGCGGGGCGGCCGCAGCCCCCCGCCCGCCGCCATGACACCCCCCCCCGCGCGCAACGCATGCCGGGATAGTGGCGGTTGGAGAATAACGGTCGCCCCCGCCGTCCCCCCCCCGCTCTGCACATCACCCCCCAACTCCCACGCCCCGCCCCCCACTCGCACTCTCCCCCCTCCGCCTCCCCGCGCCCCCGCGGCCGGTACCCACTTCTTCAGCTCGGGCGGGTGCGCCTTGCTCATGGCGTCTCCTCAGCGCCGCGCCGCCGTCCGCTCTGCCGCTCGCGCCGCCGTCCGACGTCACCGCGCCGCCGCTCGGCGCGCGCCGCCGCGCGTCAGCCAATGGCGGCCGCGCCTCCCCCTCGCCCCGCCCCGCCGCCCCTCGCCCCTCCCCGGAAGGCGACCCCCCCCTTCGCGCGGGGTTACCGCATTCCCCCGAACAGAGGCGCAAAGGCTGTGGCGCGAAGCGCCGCAGGAGGACCCGAGTGGGCACGCCCGCGGAAGGGGAGAAGCAGCAGACTCCCAGCGGGCTCCTGCAGCCGGCCGATCCCGGAGGCGACGGCGGCACCGGCTTGGGGACGCTTAGTGCGCGGATACTCGGGTCAATACGGCCGGGGAGGGCGCCACGTGCTGCCGGCGCCGCTGGGCTCCCCACGCGGCCGCGCGCGCCGCTCCGTGCAGCGCGAGCAGGGATCAGCCCGCGCCTAGCACACGTGCAGGGACCGCCGCACACCTTGCACACACACAGCGATCAGCCCGCGCCTTGCACACGCCCAGGGATCCCCCCCCCGCGCCTTGTGCATGCACAGGGGTTGCCCCACACCGTGCACACGTGCAGGGGTCGCCCTATGCCTTGCACACGCCCAGGGATCCCCCTGCACCTTGCACACGAGCAGGGGATGCCCCACACCTCGCACATTCACCCGCAGGGACGGCCCCGCACCTCGCGCACGCGCAGGGGTTGTACCACTCCATGCACATGTGCAGGGATCGGCCCCACACCTTGCCCACACTCACACCGGGGTCACCCCGCACCTTGCACACGCGCAGGGATCCCACCTGCACCTTGCACACATGCAGGGGTCACCCCGTGCATGCAGAGCCAGTGACCGCCAGCCCTTCTGCAGGCACCCACGCTGGAAGGACGGGGGCACTCGTGCCAGCAGCCTGCGGGGCCGCGGCTCCCCCCCAGCACCCAAACCCTGCCCCCGCGGCGCCCCTGCCACCCATCGCGCACCGCTCCCGCCGTCACGGCGCCGCTGGGGCCCAGCTCTGCACCTCTCCTTTAATAAACGCGGGGCTGCGGCCCGGCGCCCCCCGCTACTGCTGCAGGGCGGCCAGGCTCTCCTTCATCTTCCGGGCCATGGCGGGGAGGAGGCGCAGGTGCTCGTCGCCGCAGGCGGCCACGCAGGCGTCGAGCTGCGCCCGCACCCGCGCCTCGGGGCCACCCGCCTCCAGCGAGTCCCGCGCCTTGTCGTTGCAGTGCAGCGTGCAGCGGCTCAGGCGGTCCTGCGGGGGACAGGGCCGTGAGCCGCCCGTGACCCCGCGCCCCCGCCGCCCCGCCGCCGCCCCCCGGCCCTCACCTGGAAGCGCTCCAGCTCGCCGGTGACGATGGCCTGCGCCTGCGCCAGGGGCGCGTGGCACCGCTCGATGCACTGCTGCACCTGCTGCATGGAGGCCGCGCTGCTCTCGCAGCACTGCGCGCTGCACCGGAACATGGCGCCCTGCGGACACGGGGCCCGCGGGGGCCGTCAGCGCCCTGCGCCGCGACACCCGCGCGACGAGCGTGCAAGGGGCCGGCAGGGCCCGTGGCCCTCCGCCAAGCGCTGCCCTCCTGCCTGCGCAGCGGGGCGTGGGGCGTGCAGGGGGGGCACGCGGAGCTTGTGCGGGGCGGGCACAGGGCTTGCACGGTGCTTGCACGGGGGCTGCACAGGACGGGCACAGGGCTTGCACGGTGCTTGCGCAGGGGCTGCACAGGATGTGCCAGGGCTTGCACGGTGCTTGCGCAGGGGTGCAGAGAGCGTGCACAGGGTGTGCACGCACAAGGCTTGCACAGGGCTGCACGGAGCTTGCGCAGGGGCCGCGCGGGGCTCCCGTGGCGCTGGGCAGGCGGGCACAGATCCTGCCCGGAGGGTGCTGTGCGGCGGCGGCCGCCCGTACCTGCATGCCGCGGATGCTGTCCCGCTCCAGCCCCTGCACCATGCTCTCCACGGCCGCCTGCACCCGGCCCTGCGCCGCCTCCGCCATGCCCGGCGCGGCCCATCCGCTTCCCGGGTCGGCGCCGCCCCCGCCCCGCCCCGCCCCGCCCGGCCCCGGCGCCCGYCCCGCCGGGCTGTGCAGCGCCGCGCACCCGCCGCGCCCGGGCCAGCGGGAGCAAAGCGGGGGGGAGGTGGGAACTCACCGCCCCTCGGTCCCCGCTGCCTGCGGCCGGGGTCACGCTGCCCCCATCCGCCGGGATCACGCACTCCGGATCCACTGGGATCCTGTGCTGCAGATCCACCGGGATCACGCTCCCTGGATCTGCTGCAATCTTGCACCTGACAGCCAGGATGTTGCACCCCAGCTTGGCCGGGATCTTGCACCCCGCTTTAGCCTGGAGCTCGTGCCCTGGCTCAGCCGGGATCTTGCATCCCAGATCCACCGGGATCTCGCACACCTGATGGCCGGGATGTTGTATCCCGGATCCACTGGGATCTTGCATCCGGGATCCTCCGGGACCTTGCCCTGCACCTGGCTCAGCCGGGATCTCACACTCCGACACCGCCCCGGGGGCCCTTCCCAGGCCCCGGCTTACAGCTGCTGCTGGGCGAATCGTCGCTTGCTGTAAAACGGACAAGCAGACGCATCGGACCCGATGTTGCTCCCCGGCCCCGGCCCGCGCGGAGCCCCCACAGCGCGAGCGGCAGCACGTGCCAACCGCCGCCTCCGTCGCGCCGCAGCCCGGCCCGCTGCTCCCGCGGGACGCAGAAAACCACCCAAACACCTGCAAATAGCAGCAAACCCGCAGCGGGACGGACGCCGCGGTCGCTCCCGGCTGGCTGACGTGTGGGCTCACGCGCGCCCATGCACTTATTTTTATTGCTTTCACTTAAAAACACGGCGGGGCTGGCAGGGGGCTGAGCAGCCTCGGAGCCGCCTGCCGGGGGGGCTGCAGCGGCGCCGCTGCGCTAAAACGCTGCCCAAGGAGGAGCCGCCGCGGGCAGCTGCTCCCGGGAACGGAGTGGCATGTGGGGACACGCTGGGCCCGTGCCAACCCCAGCGCTGCCCTTTGCTCCCGGGGCTTTCGGTGCTTCACCGGTGCTGGCGGGGAGGAGATTATGTGAACGGGCACACGCTGCCCCTTGCAGTCACGTGCCTTCGCACGCCTTGGACCACTGCGCTTTGCAGGGCAAGCTGAGCTCCGCTGTGCTGTGATGCAATGCCCGCACCAAGATGCAATGCCTGTGAAGGATGCGATGCCCGCAATGCAGTGCCCACGCCGCGATGCCATGCCCGTGATGCAATGCCTGTGCCACAGTGCGATACCTGCACTGCGATGCAATGCCTGTGCTGCGATGTAGTGCCCGTGCTGCACTGCAATGCCCATGCCACGATGCAATGCCCACGCCGTGATGCGATGCCCGTGCTGCGGTGCGATGCCTGTGCTGCGGTGC
This sequence comes from Apteryx rowi, assembly GCF_003343035.1. Taxonomy (NCBI): domain Eukaryota; kingdom Metazoa; phylum Chordata; class Aves; order Apterygiformes; family Apterygidae; genus Apteryx; species Apteryx rowi. The sequence goes on along the minus strand of NW_020450827.1, from coordinate 2,879,117 downwards.
GATGCACGTGACGCAGTGCCCGTGTGCACCACGGTGCGCAGGCAGCGATGCCCACGCCGCAGTGCCCCCCTACACTGCTCATGCCACCAGGCCCACGCCGTGACAGCCGTGCCACTCCGCTGGCCGCAGAGCCGGGAGCCCGGGGGCCATGTCAGGGCAGGGAGCGGCCATGCCCGCGGCGCTGCCAGCAGCGTCCCACCTCCGGTTAGACCCCGCACGGCGCCGGCGGGCAAGTGGCCGACGGCAGGCGGCGTGGGGAACCGGCCAGCCCACCGCTGCCGCCGCCGCAGTGACGGCAGCGGGCAAACACGCAGGGAATGCATGACGGGGCGAAACGCCTGCCGGCGCGGGGACGGCCACGGGAGCCGCCGGCTCCGGCTGCGCCGCCGCTGCCGCCCCGGGCCCCCACGCCGCCGCTATTTCCAGGCCGCCCCAGACAACGCGCTGACCCCTAGGAATTGTCTCGTCTATTTTTACTCATCCCTTCAGAACAGTTTGCTCTTTTTAAGGAGAAAAAAACCCCAACCCGCCCCCCCCGCAGCAGGACAAGGCAGTGTCGGAGCAAGCGCAGCCGGGCCGCGGCGCGGGGCGGCAGGACGGAGCCCCGCAGAGCCAGGAGGCCGCAGACCGCAGCTGGCCGCTGCCCCGGGGCCCCTCGAAAGACTGCAGCCGCCAGCGCTGAGCCAAGCCGCGGCAGCCCTGCATCCCCGCGCCGTGGGAAGCGCCGAAGCCCGCGGGCCCCCCCCGGCTCGAGCTGTTTGTTCGCTTTCTGCTGATCTGCACTCCTGCTGCTCCCCGCTGTGCCCCCGGCGTCCCGTTCATGCTCCCGCTGCCCACTACTCTTAGCCAAAGCAGCATTGCTCGCGGCTCACGCGTTATCTTTATAGCCGGGATGGTCCGTGGCACATCTTGGTCTCGCTACGCGGGGCGCTGCTGGCTGGGTTTGCAGGGCAGAGATGGGAGTAGCCGCAGCACTGGGGGGGCATGGAAATGGGGCTGGAAACTTTGCACGAGTTATTTCTGCCCTGCAAGCGCTGGCAGGGGCACAAAACCCAGCTTGTGCCTGCAAAGCACCGCCGTTGCTGCGGGAATCCAGCTGTGCCCGCGGGTGAGCAGCAGGGCAGTGAGCGGCGAGCCGGGGCAATGCCAGCAGGCGAAGGGCCCCGCGCGGGGCTGCAGCAGCGACAGGAGCCGGCGCTGCTTTCTTATAGGCGTTAAACCTCCAGCTGCTCTCTGCGATCGCACGTGGTTAAATGGGGGGGGGGGGGGACAAGGGAGCCGCTCGCTGTGGCCCCGCTCCTTTGCGGCAAGCCGGTCCCATGGCAGGGGGCTCGCGGCACCTCATCGCCCTGGCTCCGGCGAGCCCACGCTGGCCGTGGCCGCCCTTCCTGCCCCCGAAAGCCAAACACCAACACCCAGCATTCTGAAAAAGTGTCCTTTATATCACTTAAATAACTATAATTCAGGTATTAGGGGAAAAGAACAGCCAATCACAATAACATATTATAGAAATCAAAATTAATTTAACCACACAAAATAAATTAAAACATTAAATATTAACTTTCAGTGCAACATATACAGAAGACATTAGAGTAACCATGACTAAAAAAAAAAAAAAAAAAGCTTCAGGTTGGTTATGATAAAGACTATGAAAAGGATTAACAACTCAACTGGAGGTTAGAGCACCGGCCTGAGGAGGTTTCCTAGGATTAAAGGTTCATTTTATTATTAATAAAAGATCGCATCTGTCCCCAAAGTTAGTCTGGTCCATGCAGCGTCCTGAGTTTCGCTCCCGTTGCACGGTGCTCAGACGGAGGATCCCTCGGCCCTTCCTCAGCGAGGCCGAGTCGCAGCAAAACCAGCCACCGGCTGCCGCACGCGGCTTCGCGCCTTGCTTTGTTGGTTAAAAAAAAGGAATCCGAGCAGCGGAGGAGAAACCCAAGTTACGCTTCTTGGGAAACGCTCCAGCACCGCAAGGGGCACGAGGCGAAGCGGCTCGGCCGGGGGCAGCCGCGGCGGAGGAGCCCTAGCCGCCGGGGGAAGCCAGTCCGGGGGCAGCCGGGGACGCCGTACGAGGGCCCCGCGCCGCCCCACGTTCCTCCATCCTGCCTCACCGCCGGGGCGTCGCGGCCGCCGCGCTGCCGTTTCTCACGAGGTCCTGGAAGGCCAGGCAGGTGCGCGGGGAGGTGGGGAGAGGCGAGGCAAGACCGCAGCCAGCGCCCGGGCAGCCCAACTCCTCGCTGTTGGCAGCGGGGAAAAGCAACGGCAGCAGGGATTTCGACGCTGACCCGGCCCGGGACAAGCAGGGGGCCAACGCCGATGCTTCCCCCCGGTGCCGGCTGGGAGCAGGGCTGGACCGTGCCGGGCTGAGCGCGGCTCCCGGCCAGCTCCTGCGGCGCCAGGCGATGGGTCCCTCGTTCCCAGCGCGTTAGCTGCAGGGCTGCGCCGAGGCCAAGGGGAAAGGGGCTCGTGAACGCGAGCCAGCGTGGCCCCGTCGCGGCCGAGCGAGAGCGGCCCCCTGCCCAGCAGCCCGGGGCCTTCGGGGCCCACTTTGCACAGACCTTTTCCATCCTCAACTTAAAAGGCAAAACGGAAAGTGCATTGGGGATGCTGCGAGGGGACCCCCTGCCGCCGGCGAGCCCCAGGACTTGGCCTGGTGAAAAGGGGTGCAGGGGCACCCAAGGCCCCGTGCAAGCGCTCCGGGGAGCCCCAGGTCGGAGCCGAACGCTGCCCAGCACCGAGCGAGGGAGGCAATGCCCAGCTCCCCGAGCTGGGTCGGCCGGAGGGCAGAACGGGAGCCGCAGCCCGGGGCGAGCCCGGCTCGCTCGCGCCAGGTCAGCTTCCCCCTTCCCCACCTCCCCGGCTTGCTACTAGCCCGCGTTGAGATGGAGCGATAAAGCAGGTCTTTCCTCAGCCAAACAGCAAGAACAGGGCCATCTCCCCCCGGCACCCGGGTCTTGGGCTCCCTTCCCCCCCCCCCAGCGGGCGCTCGCAGCTCTCTGCACCGAGGGGCCCAGTGCCGTGCTCGGCCGCGGTTCCTGCTCCTACGGCCACACGGACCCGGCCCGGAGCGCGGGCGGAAGCTGGATTGTCACGTTGGTTATCAGGCTGCATCGCGCACCGGGGCGGCGGGCAGGGCCGCGAGCCAGGCAGCTCCCGGCCAGAGGCGGAGAGGAATCCGCTGACGCCCACGGGACCGGCTCTGGTCTCACGCTAGCGCCCATCGGGGCGATCCCGCTTCCACGCCGGAGGCGCCGTCAGGAAGAGTCCCCTTGGCTTGGAGGCGCCTATTCGCCCGTGGAGACGGCGGGCCAGGCAAGCGTTTCTGCAAGCCCTGGATCAAGCGGCAGACGCACGGCTTTCCAACACCCCCATTGCAACTATTTTGCTGCTGTCATCACCTCTGGGTCCTGTTTTGCACCTCTCGAAACTCGAAGAAATTAAAACCCCCAGTCGCTTCCAGCCCCAGCACCTTGCAAAGCTTTCTGCCTTTAGGCTTCAGACACAGAAGCAAGCGAAGCTCAAAGGCGTCTCCAGCCCGAGCCGGTGGCACTTCCTCCCTTCCAGCTGGTCCCCGTAAAAGGGAGCAGAGCACCGGCGGAGAGAAGACGTGTCCAGCCACCCAAAACGGCCAAGGGCATCGCGGCCAGGCCAGCGGGACGGCCCTGGGAAAACGTGACTCTTCCTCCCCGGGCGTCCAACCCTGCAGCAGACACGGGAAGCAAAGCGCCGGCCTCCCTGGAGCGTCGCAACGCGGGACGGACAGACACACTCCTAGTAAAACACGAGAGAAATCCAACCCGAATGGTCCGTACGCTCACTCCCCTCCGGTGTCCAAGCCCCTTCCCCAACCCGCTATCGTCGCAGCCGCGTAGACGTGACGCTGACCCACGTGCCACACGTCCCAGGCACCCAACGCCTGTAAAACAGTCTAAGTTCCCCTCGCTGTCACGGGGATGAGGCCCTTCGATCACGCCTTGGCTCCACGGGCCCAAACAGAGCGCGGCCTCAATTCGGCAGGGTTTGGCCAGCGCAGCAAGCGGCGTGGGGTGCACACGAGGTCCAGGGGGCCAGCGCGCACCTCCTGCCCCCCTCCCCTCCAGAGCGTTTGCTCATCAGCTCCCACAGGGGAAAAAATAAAGGAAAAGAAAGGAAAGAAGTTGTGTTCGTCTCCGGAACGGCATGGGCCTCCTCTGTCACGCTGTAGCCAGTCCATCCGCAGCAGCCAACGGACCCAGCTCCCCTTCAGACCACTGTGGAAGAAGCACAGGAGACGCAGGGTTACGCCGGCGGGGGGCTGCCGGCCCGGGGGACACAGAGCGCCCGCCGTCCGGGGGCGCGAGCGGCAGCCCCGCTCCTCCTACCTGTCTCCGAGTGGCAGCAGGACGCGCCGCCTTTCAGGAGCCCGCCGGGCTTCTCGTGTCGGCACACCACGGCTCGGCACCACTCACAGTGTTTTCTTACCCGACAGCAACTGAAACACAAGCAGGGCGGGGGATGTGGTAAAGAGTCAAGACCAATGTACTCGGGCCAAATCCTGCCCTTGGCCACCCCACGCTAACTCTGCTGACTCCAAGAGAGCATCTGGGGTCGTGCCCCAACTCAGCTGCGTGGAAGGACCGTCCTGGCAGGGGTGGCACCGCGAGCAACAGAGCCTGAGCCCCACCGAGGCCAGTGCACACCGGACACGTGCCGGACGGAAATGCAGGGCGGACATCGCGGCGGCCCGCGGGGCGCTGGGGGCAATGCGTGGCCAGCGGCCTCGTTGCACGGATGGGTTTGTGGTGGCAGGCTCCGTCTGCACCGCCAGGATACGCTGCTCTGGAGAAGGGCGACCGCCGCAGCCGGAGCCACGGCAGCCATACCGACCGGTCTGCTTCTTTGATCTCATTACAAAGCACTTCAGAGGCGTTCCAACATGCAGGGGAACGATGAAGCAACGCGCTTCCCACTGTGAACCTCTCCGTTCGGGAAACCAGCCACCACAACGCTACCCGTTCCTCTGAGTTACACAGCGGAGACATTAATTTTAGCTTATTAAAAAACACGCGCATTGCAACACGAGTATTATTGTCCCATCCTTCAAAGTTATCACCGAGGTCGGTTGCATCAAAGGGGACGAGCTGTTCCGTGCCATTCCAGTTATCCGGCACAACGCGCAGGACAGTTGCTTGAAGCTTCGCAGCAGTGGCTGGAAGCTTTTGGCCGTGTAACACCAGCGCGGGCAAGACTCGCTTTTCCCAGAGACAACCAACTCCACTAGCAAGGTAACGATAGCAGAGCACTTCATCGCTCATGTCACCCACATTAAAGGCAAACCATTAACACAGGAGCAAGACCAGACCCGAGACAATCATCTCCCTGTTCAACCTTTGCCGAATTTGAGGGCTCAGGCCTGCAGCAGAGCCTGCCGGGGGACCAAGCAGGACTTCGTACTCCCCGTGCACATGCCAGACTCTGAGCAGAACCCGATTTACGGCCACCTCTAGCTTTAACTGGAGCCGCAGCAGGCAGATTGCACCAAATTTGGGACTGTCTTTCCTGCCGCCTAGCTGGAAATGGGCCCAGCTTCATGGACATTTCTGAGTTTAGCCCACGTTTTGGGAAGCAGTTAGGAACCGGCCCCTCAAGTTAGCTTTGGATTTCACCCAATTAAGATAGCCTTCAAGGTGAGCAGGCTTTTCCTCAAGAAAAAAGTTTCCCTTGAAACGTAATTGCTTATCTTACTAGATAACGAATCATTAGGGGCTCCGGACTGATGTTTGAATGAGATCACACCCCACCCATCTCTTTGCAACCCCAAATAAGGACTCGGCAAAGGCCAGAGGCATCTCCTAAAGGAGATCCCACCGTTGACAATTGCACATGGGAGGGCAGGTCTTGGACAGCGCGGCGAGGTCTACGCGGATGTTTCAGCCCTGCAAAAGCCAGCGCCCAACCCCTCCTGGGGGAACAAGGCTTTGATTTCAGGGACCTGCTCAGCAAGCTGCGACCTGACCGCCTGCCGCATGTACTTACTGTATTAACACACACACCACAATGAGCACAACCGAGGCCACCACCGACACCACCACCAAGGCAGTTATTGTCTGCTTCTTCTGATTGGCAGCGACCACGGCGAGGAGATCCGCGTGTTCGCAGCGCGTCCCGACGTACCCAAAGTGGCATCTGCAAGGAGAGGGGAGAAGAGAATTAACCCAGAGCTGCCTGGCAGGTGTGCAAGCTCAGAGGCCAACAGGAGCGGGATTCAATTCCTCTTTTTTTGGAAATTCCTGCTGGATAGTCCAGAGGAGACACAAACAACCCTGAAAAGGCCCCTCCAGATATTAATCCTGCGTGCTTTTTTCAGGCAAAGCCCAGGCTGAAGTTAGCATGGCTTTTGCTCAATAGTAGTCTGTGAAATAAGGTATAAGCATTGAAAAATGCTTTGTTTTGTCACCCTCTTGCCTGGATGGCCATCATCCCCGGGAGGCATCAGCTGCCCCCGCTCCCGGACGGGCGGAGCGGCCGCAGCCCTGGTGAACGCTGCCTTCCCCTCGAGTGCTCGGCCCCGCTCCTTCAGCCAACACCCCGGTCCCCGCATCGCCAGGGCGCCTGGCGCAAGCAAAGCACTGTGCCCACTCTTCAGTCGCTCCGTCCCACTCTTATTCTCAATCTCGAGCCGAACTGTGGCAAGAGAGAGATGGAAGGGACTCGCTTGGGCTCACAAGCGGGTCGCCGCAGCTCTCGCGGCCGGTTGCTCTGCCCTGGACAGGGCAGACAAGACGCACTTACATGCATGCTGGCTTCTCCTCTTGAATCAGAAACCTGCAGGTCCCGTGGAAGCAGAACTGGCTGTGAGAGTCAGGACAGTCGTTAAAATGGGATCGCACTGCCGCGGCCACTGGGGGACCTGGAGCGGAGAGAAAAAGGAGGAGGATGCATTTCCGACCCCGTTCATGTGCCACGTCCGCTCTGGGCTGGCAGTGACCCGGACTTGGTCTAATGAAGGTCTGCATGTGTGTTTTACTGCTGGATTTAGTTTTAGGTGCCTAAGAGAGCACTGAATTTGAATTCATCGCCCTGAACAAAGGGAGCAAAAGAGTTCATCAGGAAGCACATCTTGTCCCTGCCAGCAGCTCGCCTAACGGCGTTTAGAGGCACGCACGGCCCTTCCCCGGCCACCGACGCACCCGCTTCGGGGCCTTCAGGGCTCTGCACTAGCCCTGGGCAGCCCCAGGTGCCACAGCTCGGGCGGCCAGAGCACAGCGGGGCTCCGGTGGTGCCTTGGGACCAGGCTGCAGGAGCTCTCCGCAATCCCACCCCCCCGCCAGCCTGCTCGCACCCACGCGAGCAGGGAACGCGCCCGGAGCCGGCGGCGGTGCATCCACCAGCGTCAAGGTGGGATCCGGCCCACAACCTGCAGACAAAGCGAGGGAGCGACGGGAGGCGGAGGAAACGGGCAACGGTGAAGGGGGACTATCGGCTCGCCCAGGTCCGGCGTCCCCTTCCCAAGCCGCGCAGCAAGCCCGAAGCAAGCAGCTGCTAACACTTAACGGAGCTAGCGCAGGGCATATGGGAACCTGCTCGCAGAATAAGCCTTCCCAGCACTAGAAGAATTTGCTGAAGAGCTTAAAGCTTAAAACCCTTCCTGGGGGAGGAGAGAGTTAAATAACATCTGGCGTGCGTGGAGCCTGCCCTGGTGGCCTCACTGGCAGGGGCAAACGTCCCGAGCAGCTCCAAACGCAGGCGCTCGGGAAGCAGGGGGACGCGAGAGCCTACGCAGCGAGCACCGGCTCCCCTTGCCGTGACACTGTTTTGCATTACGGCCCGCGCTGTTTTAAATTATCCTCCCCAGCAGATATGGAAAACAAATATCCTGCTTTCGGATTAGCCCTCATATAAAGCACATCCGATCCCTGTCGTTTCAAAGCCACCTCAAGTTCCTGTTTCCATGAATTTATGACAGGCTGGGGTAATTAAATCCACGTCTTTCTAATGCTTCCGGGTCTCGGGCAAGGCAAAGCAAGGAAAGATCTTGCAAATGCCTGTTTGTGAGCGGTATCGTAGCGAGACGGGGCTTGGTTCAAACAGTCCAGATGCTGAAAGAGAAAAAGACTGGCAGGACGATCTGGTGGCAGCGACCAGCCCTGCTGCTGGGATCCCCATCGGGTTTCCAGCTGGAGCAGTCAAACATGGTCCTTCTCACAGCCGTGACGGTAGGAAGAACAGCCAGAAAAACATCTGAGCGAGGTCTGGAGACATCAGCCAGGACCATCTCATAACCAGAGCTCGTTACACAATCCTCAGAGAACGAGGAGCCGAGATTCGGCCTTCACTGAGAAAAACCACCATCTTTCTTTGGGTCAGGGCAATTCGTGTGCCACAAGCATCCCGCGATAAAGCACACGCAGAGCGGCCAAAGCTCTCCAGCCTTCCTGCAGCATTTCTCCTGCAAGGTGGAAGTTCTACCTCAGCAAGCCACCTTGCCGGTGAAGTGAAAACGCCTCTGTCCTCGTGGCCCGTTCCCATTTCACGAGCACCGATTCCCTCCCAGTTCATTACTGTCTCACTAAGATGCCCTCTTCCCCCCGCAAAAATAGCCAGTTTGGGCTTTTAATCCACAGAGACAAGCCCTAAACACCATTGGCTTCATAGAAGGATCCCGAGAGCAGAGCAGGAAGCTCTTTCCAGGTCTTCGCAGCTCAGTGGCCCCAACCACTGGCATCCTGCTGGGATGGAGGAAGAGGCGATGTTTTCGGCCAAGCCCACCACAGAACCAGCACCATTCACCGGCCTCGTCCCGCATCCCAGTGACGCCTTTCCCAGCGCACCCCAGGCAACTCTGACAACCCCGCGAGCCCTTCTGGGGACCACCCCAACCTCCGGGCCACCCCTGACAGAGCCCCTCAGTGCCAGGCAGGCTGCAGACATCTTGGTAAGAGGGAGCTGCAGACCGCTGCCTCCTCCACTGCTCGCCAACATCCACCCGCAGCCATCCAACGCGCATGGACACTGCTCAACTTAGCGGGGCTGCAGCCACAGCCATGGCCAAAACCTCCATCATCAAAAGCTTTTCCGGACCAGGGAGACTGTCACCTGTTGGGAACGGTTGTGATGTAGCTGAGCCCAGCCTGGGACAGGGATGGACTGGATTAGTGCTTCGCAGCCCTTCGGAAACCAGAGGAGCCCTTCACTGGCAAACCACCACCCCCTGCCGCAATGCCGTCAACTCTGATGTGCAGCATCGTACAGGAGAGCCATGGTGACAGCCCACCAGGGCTTTGGACAGAAGACAAAACCCGATTTCAACTTCAGCCTGGGTGGGCTTTTCACAGTCCTTCTTCGGACTAGGAGACAGCGGTCCGCAGACCACCAGCAGAACGGGAGCTTGGCACCTAATGCCCCTGCCACCTCTCCTGTCCTGCTGGGGCTTGGCGTCGGTGAAGACCCACTGGCACGCATTGACCGTAGGACTCATGTCATCATCTGCAGTTGCTTTCCCAACCAGCTTCCAGATCAGTAGCAATTCAGCTGCTGCCAAAAAGCCACAAGCGCTCCGAGACTGCTCTGCACTGCACAAAGCCAAGGAACTATTTTAAGCCTTCGGCCGTGCTGCCGCTGCTCCAGCCAGCCCGTAGCCACGAGTCGATCGATGCACAGCACACGAGGACAACCAGGCTGCGAACCGGGCTAGAGCTACGTTCATCCACAGGGTGACCTCCTACAGGGAGAACCAACCCTACCGCCAGCAGCTATCACCAAAGCCCAGGACATCTCCCTAGCACGTATGCGGAGCCGCTGGGCAAGACACGGGGCGTTTTGCTTGCCCCTCTCTCACAGCGCCCCATTGCTCACCTCTCCCCAGGGAGAGCATCGTGCCCAGATGCCTAGTGAAACACGAAATACCGCCATCGCCCCCAGAGCAACCTCAACGCCGCTGCTGCCGCCACGGCACCAACCTGGGGCCTGTGGTTCGGCCAGGAGCCGGTCCCGGCTCTGCACATGAGCGAACCCTCTCCTGGCTCGGATTAAGCAGCGCCGCGGAGAGCAGCTGCAGGCCACATTGCGGGACTCGCGGCGCGGCCCTCCGGGAAGGGCCGGCTCCCACCGCCGAGCTCCGCCGCCGCCCTGGCCCGCTTCCCGGCCTCCCTTTCCAGCCCCTTTGTTTCATCCTTGCCGTCCCGCAGTTCCTTCCGCTCTCGTGGTGGCCGCCGCCGCCGCCACGGATGCTGAGCGGGTCTTTGTTGCTGCCTTTCAGGCCGCATTCTGCTCCGCAGCGGACGGAGGCGGGGGGATACAAAGCAGACAATGTCGCCTTTTAAACCGAAAGGGGGGAAATTTCGGAGCGTGCCCAGAAAGCCAGAGCTACGTCACGCTGCGACTTTCAGCGGGGGCTCTCCCCGCTGGGCCATCCGTCGAGGTTGGGCGTCAAACCCTTTGGCTTAAATGCCAGCTGTTTGGCGCAGAGCTAAGGAGGACCCAGCACCTTTCCTGGTCTCCTAATCAAATCCATGCACGTCACGAGAGCGCCCGAGCCCTGCAGAGGCTTTGCCTCCCGAGGAAGTCGCGGCTCTGCTCCAGGGCCAAGCTGCTGCTTCGCTCGCACCAGGGCTTTACGCAGCTCCCGTTGCGGCGATACGCCAAGGCAGAGTCCCCTCGCCTTGTCCGCCCTCGTTCCTCCTCCTGCTCCGGCCTCTCTCCTCTCCCCGGCTCCGCTCCCTTGTGCACGAGGCACGGCGGGCTGCCAGGACCGAGCCGGCCCCGGCTCCGCGCCGGCGGGGCTCGAGCCTGCTCCGGGCAGCCGGGAGCTGAGCTGTCACACACGCCGGCTCCCACCAGCACCTCCCCAATCCGTCTTTCCAGCCTTTTCTCACGTTCCCAGCTTCCTCCTGGGCATCCTGCCACCCCCGAATCGCCGCGTCCCAAAGAGCTTTCCAGCGCTCCCCCCGCTCTCCCCATGAAAACCCTACTATCCTCCCTGCCAGCTCCCGCCGCAGCCAAGGTCCCTTCGAACAAACGGGCTGTTTTAAGCCGGGGAAACCCACGGAAACTCGCCACTCCCCCGCCAGCGACGCCTGCAGCGGGGAACGGGAGCCTCCTTCCTCCGAGTGTTTTCCGTGGCAAGCCATTATCAAGCTGCGAGCCGCCCGACAAAGTGCCGTTTTCCTGCCCGCCGCTTCCAGGCCTCTGCGTGGCTTCCACCCCTCCGTGGCCTTGTACCGGCCACGAGAGCCCAGGCCACCGAGCTCCCGCGGGGCGCACGGGGAAACGAGCCGCTTTGCAACGCTGCGGCGCCCCAACGGGGTGATCCCGGCGTGCCGCAGGCTGCCTGCGCCCTCTGCAAACCAGCCCGACCTCGGGCAAGCCGTCTCCTCCGTTCCCCCGTCTCGCAGGGGGCGGATGGGCAGCTTAAGCCGTTTCGGTCTGCAAAGCCCCCCCGAGCCTCGGACGCGGGGAGAAGGCAGCCTGGAGGGCAGCGGTGCTGGGCCAGGACGAGGCGGCGCGGGAGCAGTTTGCAGCGCCTGGGCGTCTCGCGGCCCCGGTGGCCGTCGCGGAGAGAAGGTCCGGCTCCAAAGAGCAGCCGAGGCGCGAGGGGGTGCAGAGCGGGACGGCCGCCCTGGTGCCGCTTCCTCAAGCCCCGCTATTTGCTTAGTGGGATTTGATCCGCGCTTCACGCACGCCCGTCCCAAAGCGCGGCTCTGCTGCCAGGCTCCACGGGCTCGCGGGAAGCGCTCCCCCTCGCTCCGAGAACACAGTTGCCTTTAACATGCACCGGTTAATGCGGCCGAAGCATCAATCTTTCCAGCCCAGAAAGGAGGTTTTATATCCCTGCCAGGAGCCGTGTTTACAAACAGGCTTCCAAGAGAGGCAGATGCCTTTTAACCTGGCGCTGGCTAAGCGAGCAGGGATGTATGAATCGGCCACTCACAAACCTTCCAAAGCTGCTTCACTTTGAAGCCCAGCAAACCATTAAAAAAAGCCCAAGACATCCGGCCAGCTCATGTGCCGCTGCCCAAGGCCGGCGCGTCCCCCGCGGACGCAAGCCCCCCGCGGCGCCCCTGCGACTCGCTCGGCTTCTCCAGCCCTGGACAGAGCCGGCGCGGGCCAGCAGCGCCCTGGGACACGGCTCCTCCCCACCTGCCCCCTCGGAAGCGGCAGCCCAGGGCTGCGAGAAGGGGCCGGAGGGGCGGCCGGCCTGGGGGAAGCCGAGGACCCGCAGCCACCACCGCCCCTTGTACTCGTTTTATGAATGAAGCAGTTTATCGGGCGTAAGAGGCTCAGCTGCTCCGCGAACGGCATCAGGCGCTAGCAGCTGCCCCGCCGGAGCCGCGGCACATTTAATGAGCAATATCCTACCTCTAACAGCGCGACCTCGGGCCGAGAGGAAGCGCTCGCTCTCGCCGCGAGGTTTCCTTCCCTCCCCAAGGGCAGCGTCTTCTCCTGCCCTCCGAGCCGGGGTATCAGCACCCCCAGAGCAGGCTCCCAGCGCTGCACAGCCGCCTGCGGCGCTAACCCATACCACATCCTCGACAAGGGCTGTCCCGCATGCCAAGCGTCCCTCCCTCGGATTCAGTCTCCCGCACACAAGGTGTCCGGGGCATCCCCGCGAGCATCCCGAAGCCTGGGCAGCGCTGGCGGCACGTGGAGCGCCTCTTGCACAGCGGCTCCCGCCAACGCCGCTGCGCTCGCTCTGCGCCACACCGGACCCGCGAGAACCTCCGAGGCCGCGGGCGCCGGCCCGGCCCCCTCGCAGGCTGCAATGTCCCCAGCTCGGCTGCCACTGGTGCTGGGCAGGGTGGCGCTGGCCCGGCTCCTTCGCGGACCGGCGCACTAGCAGCAAACGCCGACGGAGGCGCAGGGCTGCTGCTCTTGCACAACCTGCCACAGGCGGTTTTCTCATTTTCCGCACCAGGAAAAACAAACAAACAGCCGGCGATCGGCTTTGCTCCTGCACCCAGGGCCGTGCCCCCGGCCGCGGCATTGCATGCTCCACCAGCGCAGGGCCTGGGACCCATCCCGGGTAATTTTAGGTGAACGAGCAGGGCTTTTGCGCTGCCCTGCCTGCCCTATTAGAGCCGCGGAGGCAGCGAGCGGCGCCCCGCGCTCGCCTCCCGGAGGGCTCTGCGCTGCTGGCAGGGCCCCCCGGTCCCCGAGGGCAGGAGCAGCCGTCCAGCAGGTGCCGAGCTCCGAGCAGACGGCTCGCGCCCAGCCCAGGGGCTCCATCCTGCGCCTTCATTCAGAGCTGTTGAACACCCCGCGTCCCCCCCCCCCCGACGCTGCCTTCCCCAGGCCTTGGCGTTGGCGGTGTTTTCAGCTCGTCCTTACCACCCAGCCGCTGCTCGACACGGCTGGCACCCCGAGGGACGCCCCAGCGCAGAGAGCCCGTCACCGCGGGCGGGAGGTACCGCTGCCCCGGGAGGCCCCAGGCGCGTGACCAGCGAGGAGATTAAACGACGCTTGGGAAAAAGAAACGGCTGCGAAAGCAGGCTCTGCTCCCCACCTTCCCCCCAGCCGAACTTTGCTCCAGGCCAGCTCAGGAAAACATTTGGTCACAGGCCGGTGGCCGTTTCTGAACTGGTGGAAACGCAGCCCGGCTGACGTGGGAGGTGTTTCTCCTGGCACCGCGCTGGCAAACGTCCCAGGAACCGGCTCCCGAGCCGGGGTCACCCCTGTGCCAGCAGCCTCCGGCACCCGTGACAGCCGCGGTCTCTCGCGGGCGCTCCCCAGCGCTTGCCGCCGCTGCCCCACGCTGCCGCCGCCACACTCGCCCCGTCCCCTCCGGCTGCCCTGGACTGCGCACGGGGAGGGCGCATCCCCAGGGACCTGGGTCCTACAGGCATTTTTGAAGCTCGTCACCGAGCGAAACAAAGTCTCCAGCCTGCTCCGGGATGTGTTCAGAGCACTTCTGCCCTGAGCCTACCTACAACGCCTGACACTTGAACAGCGCTGGACTCCGGCCATCCTGGGTGAAAGAAGGCGCTATTCTCTCCTAGCAAGGCTGTAATTATTGTGTAAACCCTGAACGACTGCAATAGCTGTGAAACACCTTCCCCTGCCACTCGGCGTTGACGGAAAAGGCTGGGGCTCGGTTAGTACCAGGCACATCCGAGCACAGCGAGAACCTCTTACAAATCCGATCCGCACTTTGATCTCCGGGCCATCATTTATCCCCAGGGGCCTCACGGCTCCCGAGAGCTCCTCAGGGAAGCTGGACTAGTCCTAAATGGGAACAACAGCCCCAAAGGCACCCTGCGAGAGTCACAAGCCAAGCAGGGCTCAGGAGGAGGAGGAAGAGGAAACCTTAATGCAACTCCCCAGGCTACGCTCCCCAAATACTCAGATTTAGCAAACCCGAGGCATCCGTGCTGAGCAGCCCTGCTCCTGCGCACCCCTCCCCACCTCCTCCCGCGCTGGTTCGGACCAACGGCTTTCGGGAGGGAAGGGGCCAGTCCCAAGCACTTTCCACCCCGGGGTTTAGAACGGGCCAACCCAGCTGCCCTGCCAAATTTGTGAGCCAGACAGGGTCTCCATGGGGAGGAGGCCGCCGGCAGACGCTTATGCAGCCCCATCCCACCCACGGAAAGACACAGCTTCCTGCCCGTTCCTGCACAAGCCATCGACACAGCAGCCGCAGTAACCAGCAGGGCACTGCGAAGCCCCGGTAATTAGCTTCCCACTGCAGCCTCCCCCAGCATCACGCCAGCTCTTGCCCAATCGCCTAACGAGGGAGCCCCCGCCGGCGGCAGCATCGCGTGCCCACGGCGAGAGCCAGGAATTCCCCAACACCAACCTAGCGAGGGCTTTGCCCACGTGCCCTCCACTTCCAAGGGCTCCTTGCCAGGCGGCCCGAGCGGCTGGGAGCAGGCTGCTCCGAGTTAAGCTCTCCGCGGGCTGGATAAGCGGCAGATAAACTATTGCCAGTTTTCTTTTGTGGCTCTTCCAACAGCTCAGCTTCCTCATGCCACCAAGACTAACGAGTTATAGGCAAGTCCGCTTACGTGCCAAGGTGAAAGGTGAGCACTGCACGCAGCAAGGCGGCCAACAACTGCTCCTCACACTTCAGCGTCTCGCCA
Organism: Apteryx rowi; assembly: GCF_003343035.1. Lineage (NCBI taxonomy): Eukaryota > Metazoa > Chordata > Aves > Apterygiformes > Apterygidae > Apteryx > Apteryx rowi. Next base: position 2,864,061 of record NW_020450827.1, on the reverse strand, counting down.
GCAAAGCTGCTCGCCAAACGCCCGGCTCCGTGCACGGTGCAGCTGAGAGCCCTGCCCTCCACCCCCGCCCTCCTGCCACCTCCACGCAGCTGCAAGCACAGCGCGGAAAACGCAAGCCCCGCAGCTGGTGTGCGCTGGGCCGCGTGCCAAGGAGGGCGTCTGCTCCTTGAATCCCATGATGAAAACCCAGAGGGGATGCCCAAAGCCAGAGCCAGGAGGGCAGGCTTGGAGAGACCTCAGGGAAACATTACGTAAAACTAACGGTGCTGAGCTGCGGGTGCCGCGAGCGCTCGGGCAGGGCTGCAGAAATGCTTTTGAGCCGGTGGAGAGCGAGAAACCCGAGAAGAAACATGAGATCTGCTTGGAATCAGTGTTCGAGCAGGGGGGCAGCTCGAGCGGCTCAGCCCGGAGGGCAGAAGAGACTTGCATGTTGGGCCGACTACTAGAAAGTTCAGACGGCAAACTCACCGCTCAAGGCTGATGTTGTGTTCTCCAGGGCATGGCACACAGCTACGAAGACACCTAGGGAAAATTTTGAGAGAGACAAGTTAGAGGAACAATATGGACCAACAGGCAGTTGACCTGAACAAACCAGGGAAGGACCTAAATTGAATGCTCTTCAGTTTTTAGACAAACTTGAGAGATACGAGAGTCACAGGTTTTTAAAAGGAAAACCTATGATGTTTAATAGGGCATTTTAAAACTGGTATGGAGACTAAAAACAATCTCCAATTTGCACTTAAAATATCCAAGTTGGTGTGCTTTAGAATAACAGAATGGAGTGCATGTCTGGGGTCTGCATAAATACGACAAAAAAGGGCTTCCACCCATTGATGGGGCAGAATAAACAAGACCCTAAAATAGTGTTTTCAAGGTTCCTGGCAATGTTCATCTTCAGAAAGTGCTGGAAACCTTAAAAAGCCCTTGCAAGGCAACACCCCGAGCTAAGTGGGAGATGGATATCTAGTTAGCTGTGCTGTCACACAGCTAAGTTTAGAGTATCACCTTCGTGCTCTTTGCAATTAATAGTCAGCTCAGCTGCATAACAGTCACAGATCCCACAAATCCCAATTCATCCCAACTCAGCTTTCTACCATCCCTGCCTCGCCTCCTGTGTCTGTGCATAACACTGCGTGCCACGAGCTCGCTTACCCAAAAGCCACCATCCTTCAAAGCGAAGCACCTTCAGGCTGCACGGCCAACAAGCCGTGCTTAAGCACTGCCTCTGCCCTGTAGCCCTCTCTGCACCGAACCGCGTTAGCCCAAGGACACGCTCTTCCTCTCCACAGCTCCCATCCCAAATCTCACCGACAAACGCAAACAGAACAAAGCAAGCAGCTGCCCCGGGAGCCTGGCCGTGTTAAACCCACAGTCACCTCACCTTACTCAAGCACATGGCTTTTCCTGCACAGCTTTACAGGCTGTTGAGGAATTGCACGCACATATGGAAGCCTTTGATGCGGAGGCACCTTCCAACGCTGCACCGACGGCAGCTCTTTCCTTGCAGAGCTGGCGGGGGAGGTTATCCCCTTTCCATTACACCAGCACAGATGTTTCCCGGCCAAAGCTCACCAGAGCTCTGCCCTACACCAGTATCTGGTCTCTGACAAATAAATAGTCTTTGTGCTGCTTATAATAAATAAATAAATAATCCCTCGTGCGTCAGACAGAGGAAACTCTGCAGCCCACAACCAGCTCTTCCTGACCACTGACACATCACGACTGGACCCAGATTCTGACACTCGAGATTTCTACACTGACTACTTTAACCCAGCACATGCTTATTTGCAAACTCAAGTGTCCAGACCCCACTTGGATTTGGGTGAGTTACCAGCATCGCAAATGTGCCGCAGCGGCACGTCCCGCAGCACCTCCTCCCTCCTCCTCAGCAGCCTGCAGAGGCACTACCCCTGCTGTCCCCATGTCCCACAGTTACCCAAAGCGCAGATCAGCCCTCCAGTCGCGTGAAGAGGCTGGGCTTAAAGAACAGAGGTTATGTTAAAAGAGGATTTTTTGAGGGAGTTTGTCAGACCATGAAGAACACCATCTCACTAGCAGACACCTGGGCAAGAGGAAGTGCCACACACGCAACAGGCAAACGTGAACCAAAGGAGAGAACATCGAACAACCTAGCTGCCAGCAAAGGCACCTGCTGTGCGCTCCGTCTCTTGAATTAAGTGGGCAAAAGTCTCCTGCGAACGCCACTGCTCTTCTCTGGACACCCACAAGCTGCAGCTTCGTGCTCGCTGCCCGAGCTCAGCCTCCCTGGCGTCGCTGGCAGCAGCGGTTCGGCCAGGCCACGTTCGGCAGCTGCCGAAACAGCCAGGTTTGTCAGCCGAAACCCAGGACGCCGGACACCTGCAGCAATGCCGCAGGCGAAGCGGGAGGGTACACGCGGGCTGCACGGGAGCCGCTGCCACGGGCCCCGCGCTGCCGCCCTCGCCACGCTCCCAGCACGCGCAGAGGGAGCTGGTCTCAAAAGCGCACGCAGAAACACCCGGCCAGCACTAGTGGGGGCATTTTCCAAGTGCTTAAACGGGCAGGTTCCTTTCGTACACTGCAGATTCCCCTGGACGAAGGCAAGTTTTACTTCAGGAACAGGGAGCAAGCCTGGGCCGTCGTCCAGGAACTGAAGTCACGACTTCTGGCTTACGTCTGGGTCTCGGTCTCTGCTGCTTGAGCTACAAGAGTAGCTTCAGAGAGGAGAAATAACGCGCCCAGCTCTGACAGATACTTCCCGAGGGAAGAGCAGTAAGACAGCATCATACTTGCACATCATCGGTACATACAGCAGTCATTCTCCCAAACGTCACCCACCAGAGCACGAGCCCCAGCGTACGAATAACCGAGAATAAAACCACCGTTCTTGTGGGGGGAGGCGAGAGGAAATCCTTGCAACCAAGAGAATTTAACCGGGCAGATCAGTCCCGGGGCGTGAAGCCAGATGGGGCCAGCAGATCCCGCACCGCAGCCTCCCTCCTGCACACTCCAATTCTGCCTGCAGGGACGTGTTTGACCCAATTACTTGTATTGGTTTAATGAAATCTTGCAGACAGCCTTGAACTGAAGGCAACAAGCAAGCGAGAATGCACAACAGCCCGGCAGGTTTGTTTGTACGGTTAATCGCACCAAGTGAAAATCATGGGAACTCTCCTGATTTTTGGCTTCTCCCCATCGCACTACGGAGCCTGCCTGCTCCCTGCATTTTCTCCCTAGGGAAAGTTACTTGGAGACTAAACTGCCTCCTCTCGGCTGTCTTTTTGTTATGCTAACCTGGGCTACCCCCGGGAGCTGGCAGCGATGCCAACTCAACCCCATCCTGTAGCAAGCCGGTAGTCCACACAGCGGAAGATGCTTTCCCCAGCGCTGCACCCTTTCTGATCCGCTCTCCCGATTTGGCCAATACCCACGTTTACACACAAGGCAAAGGAACTGCGTGCGTTAGCTTGGGAAAGGGCTCAGCCCTCGGTCCTAGGGCAGCCGGACCATCGCCTCCCACTTCCTCGTTTATCCAGCCAAGGCTGCCAGCTCCTGCCCAGAAACCCACACTCAGCTCCTGGCTGTTGCGATGGGGACGAAGAGGGCTCGGACGCCACTTCTTCCCAGATGTGCTCTCGCATCTGTAGCAACGGCTGATGTTCCTTCTGCTGACAGGTATAACGTGCCGCTCAGTTGCGTTAAAGCCATTTGTTTGAACGAGGCCAGCTAAGAAAGCAAGCTAGCTCACTCCATGAGATCACCTCGTCCTTAGTTACTACTCCACCTACCTCTGCGTCACCTCTAGCTTTTCAGTTGGCAATGATTTTACATTTATGACGCTGGCTTAGGGCTGCACCCGCACAAGAAACACTCTTCTCCCCCCTAGTGATTTCTTCCGGACAGCTAGTGTTGAGACTCCCTGTATTTTGTTCAATACGCACTGGGATACTGGGTATCCCTGACATTTCCAGTAGAGTCAAGTGCCTTACAAAAGCACAGAGCATTTGCACAGTTATTTATACCATTCTAACTTGAGATTCCCCCCCACAAAAACAAGGCTACGTTTGTCAGACAATACTGCAGGCTAAGGCTGCTCGGGGGTAATTCTAGTAGCAGCCCTTGCTTTATTTTGGCAGTCCCTTCTCAGCCCCACTCTCAGTTTGTCCCTTCCAAAACCAAACCAAATCCTGTACCAGCTTTTTAAATTTATATTAAACCACGCTTCCATCCATATTAGCCAACCTATCCGTTACCTACTCGCTTGTAAAAGCCCCCACCGTTACCTTCCGGGAACCCTCTGCTTTGGAAAGATCTCCTAAAAACAAACATAGCCAAGCCTGAGACCTCCTAAACCCAGGCTCCTGGTGTGAGATATCCAGTGCTCAAGACCCTCCCGACTTGCAAGCAGACAAATATGCACTTTACAACTCTGCTTTGTCTCAAATATGCTGGGGAAGCATCTGCTGCAAACCTCTGCTTCTCCTCCACCATTAATAGCTGTATCATGATAACAGCAAAGGGCACCATTACTGCGGGAACTGCTCTCGCTCCCAGCGTCTCTTAGCCTCCTGGCTCCCTCGCTGCTGCCAGCCTGGGATTTCTCCCCTCCACAGCCTGCCCGGCTTCCCAGACAGGTTTCCCAGTTCACAGCCTGTGGTCCCGTCGCTCGCCAGCCGTTGTACTCCTGCCGTATCAGTTCGTGCCACCTCCAAGCGCCGCCTGCAGATCCTGCATCTGCACCAGGATGAGCCATGACGAAGGGACAACCTGGCTTCTCCGATGACTAACAACGCTCTTCTTGAGGAGCTCCCAGTTATCGCTGGGGTTTGTTTCCTGCCTGAAGTTTTCCCTCCTAATCAGCTTTGCTCATATTTTCCCTTTGGCTCTGCAGATTAGCCCTTTTCAGCCACCAGGTGCATATATATAGAACAGAAGAAGGGTGAGTGGGAGGAGGTTCCAGCTTCTCTTGTTATTTTAAGCCAATACTCCAATCTATTGTTTAGATAAGGTTTATAAAAGTGCTCTTCTCAGGATGCGGTGTCTGGAACATCGCATAGACTTAAACAAAACCTGGGCCCGAGGCCGACAGAAGCCAGACAGTCCCTCATATATACCCAGGGGAGAGCTGGGTGCTGAACTGGGAAGGGAGGCCAAGGAGACCAAGAGCCTCAAGCAACGGCTGCAATGGGTTCCTCTGCCAGGGGTCGGACCGGGGACTTCCAGAGCTGAAAGCACACGGCTCAGCACCCCGAGACTGGGGACCACGAGCCCTCCCTGGGGCAGGGTGTCGAGGGGATGCGCTGCCCACACGCCTAGCAAGCGCCCAGGCCCAGGAAGGCTCCCGGCAGAGGAGGGCTGAGTGACCACAGAGCAGAGGCTGTGTCCAGCTCAGCTGCACACCCGCTCCACACCCCACAGCCACAAAAACACCTGCAGCCGTGAATACACAAGGTCAAAAGCCACAGCAGGAGCAAGGCACCACCGGCAGAGAACAGAAGCGGTCTGGTGTCACCAGTGTTGACAGCGCGGACAAGACAGTTGTTGAGAAGGATAGAGCATTCCTGTATCAGGTGATGGGCATCTTGGAGGGAGAGCAGGACTGCAAAGGGATGCCTCAGAGGGAACAAAGTGCCAGGGAAGCAGCGAGGATACATTTTGGTGCAGCTGTGGATAGCAGCATGGCCACAGAGAACATAAATAGGCAGCACAGGAGGCAAAGGGTGGAACGGGGCCAAGACAAGTTACTTTCCTGAACCCAAGTGCTCTAAAAAGCCTCACTCATTTAAGCCACTGTTAGGTTTGCATTGCATTCCCCCTGACCCAGGCTTGACCACAGAGTCACCAAGGCTTAAGAGGAAAGCAGTAACCAGTCCCAAGTCCTCAGGGCCAAGTGCGCACATCTGTGCACACACACAGCCCTTCCCTCGCCAGGTAGGGCTTCTGGGCAAAACAATCAGAAAACTTACAATCCTTCTTCTTAGGAACAGCAACAAAAGCAAAATAAGGTCCAGGAAACACTGCTCTTTAAGCTAGTCCTGCATCAAATAACGCCGGCCCCGTACAAACTGCCAGGCAAAGGCTGATTTGCTGTCAATACTATTACCAAAGTACTAGTGCTTGTAAGAAGCCCAGGCTCGACCTCTCCTCTCCCTGCCCTGGCCCATCTGCATCTGGGCTAAACGCCCCTTCCAAAAGACTTTGCAGTGCTGCCAGCACCAACCACCTGCAGCCGCACACCTGAGCTGCGGCAGGTATCAAAGCCTCTGAGTCTGGCTCCCTTTTCCCCAGTTCTCAAGGCTGAGTAACACATTCGGATCCAAACCCACCTTCCGCACGATTTGAGCTGGATCCAACCTCAGGTACTGGTTTGAGGTCTTTCTGTTCAGCGACAAACAGCGCGATTCCAGTTCCTCAGTACCTCACCCATCTCCCGGGTAAAACAGCATATTAACATCCTGTCCTTTTAATTGCAAATCAGGCAATATCCTCTCGCTAATTAAGTCTATCCCAAAAGAAATTAAGAGACTAAAGGGCTGATTCTACCATCAGCCCTACTTAGCAAGTCACCGCGAAAGAGCATTCCCACAAGCAAGGAGTGGTTAAGCAAATGACTACAAAAGGGACTGAAGCCAAATGTCCGTAGGATTTAAGAAGCAAGAGACGACTGATTCATAAAATTAATAGAGTGCAAGACAATGTATAACTGGAGGGATCTTGTGCAGTCATTACGCATTAGAGTCTCCCGCAGAAAGCGCTATGCTTAAAAACAAAAACATTTACAACCGCTTTAGCGCTGCCGTTTCAGGTTGTGTGTTTCATTGAACGCCACCAGCGCTGTTGAGCAAGGAAGCAGGCAGAGCTCCGCCGGTGCTCCACCGCCGGCGCGCCGGTGCCCTCCTGCAGAGCGCCCGGCTCCCGGGGTCCGGCGGGGCGAGCGCCACTTGCAGCCGGAGCTCGGAGGCCCCCGGGCCGCAGCACGGCGCCGCGGCCGTGCGGGAAGCCGCCACCCGAAGCTGTCCCCACCCGCAGCCGGATACGGGGACCTCTCGGGTCCCCGAACGGGACGAGACTCAGGAGGTCGCCAGCCACCGCGAAACGGTCCTGGTTCACATCACCTGAAACCGCCCCGCGATTTCAAGACGTTCCGCCTAAGTTCAGACCGAGGGAGGAACTCGGGCGCTACTTTTTATTCTAGAGACAGCTCATGCAAAACAGCGCTAGCAGGTACCTCGAGACTTCCCCCAGCCCACACCGAGCCGCCGAAGCTCCGAAAAGCCTCAGCGCCGCGACAGGCCGAGTCCAACACCCCGCACCCCAAACACCCGC